>NC_069508.1:20144385-20244385 GCF_027579735.1 Bombina bombina
AAAACACTGCTGGTTGAAGTTGAATTCGGGGCAAAATACAACAACATTTAAAATTAGGGGGAGGTGAAAGGTGAGTTTAAAATCCTCCACTACGCACAAAATATAGAGAAATAACTCATTATGTAGTTCATTAACAAATCTAGACATGCCAGAAGATTTGTTTTTCCCCCAGAAAACCTCTGAATTACATATATATACACACACATATAAACACATGTATACACTCAAAACAGAAAGGAAGAAAATTATTTTTATTCAATTGTAATATTTAATAATGTTATTTACTGTGTTTTTAATGTAAATATTTTATATTCCAATGTTCTTCACATATATACATACACACACACACACATATATATATATATATATATATATATATATATATATATATATACCTATACCTATATATCATCATATATATGTATATATATAATATAATATATATGTAGGTATAGATATATTTTACAAAAATATATCAGATATACATAGAAATATTTATTTAAAAAGAAAATAGAGCATTTTATTCTATGTAAAGAACATTGGAATGTAAAATATTGTGGATTTTGGTTAGTGCGTGAGCGATGTGTTTTTTTTCAAGTTTGTACGTTCCATTAAAGTCTATGGGGAGAAGAAGTTAAAGCGATTGTGATATCCAAAGTCGTCAAGTTAGCATACGTCAGCTTTTGCATACGTGGAAACATTTTACTTACAACTGGTATGCGCTAACCTACGCACATTAAAATTTTAGTTCTGACGGTGTTTGCATGAGAGCGCACCACTTGTAATCTGGCACCGCTTGTAATCTGGCACCGCTTGTAATCTGGCCCTTAACTGGGAATACTAAGGGGTCCTTTATCTATCTATCTATCTATCTATCTATCTATCTATCTATATATCTATCATTTATCCTCTATGTATATATATATATATATATCTATATACCTATCTATTATCTATCTACATTATCTATCTACAGTATCTATCTATCTATCTATCTATCTATCTATCTATCTATCTATCTATCTATCTCTCTGTCTTTCTGTCTATCTATCCATATCTCTTCTCTTCCTATTTATGATCTATTAGAATGACCCAATCTTTTTTTCCATAGGAACTATAGTGTTAAACCATTACCGTCTCCCTATCTAGCCTTTTCATTCTCTTATCCATCTCTCTATTGTTCTTGCAGAAATCAGGAATCATTCCTAATCATATGCCAGACATCTGACTTTTGCAGCCTTGCGATTGATTGCTATTCATTATAGATCCATTATGTTCCATATGTCATTTGCCACTGGTAATCTCTACTTAAATTCACTCAGAACGATATTAAATTCCCATGCACTCACATAAGGCCTTGTCTTTAATAATTAATGGGCTTTGTACAATGTTAACTGCCGCACATATATATTAATCTCTGACTTTGCCATTAAGTCATATGAATCACCCTACAAGTTTCTGGGTCTAAAACATACTGGTACTATTTTATATTCAAGAAGAAGACAAAGGATGGCTGTTACAGACATTGAATCAGGTCATTAAACACTGATTTTTTTTTTGTGTGAACTGAAGTAAATTTTACAAGGTGAAAAATATTATCAGTAGCATAATTTTAATACATTTTAAATTAACCACTCTTTAATAACTTCATAAATACTGAAAAGGATGCTGCAATTGTCAGAACTAAGCTAGCCGTAAGAAAGAATTTTCAAGAGAGTAAAGAAATTTGGTTGATATCAGTTCTACTTTCTACAAAATATTTAACTGCAAGCTAAAGTCCAAATAAAAACCTGGTGCAATGCCGCCCCCTTCAGATTCGTGTTCATTTAATTTTAAAGGAAACTAATACCAAATAGTGCAGCCAACGAATATTCGGGGTTTCCATGAATATTTGTTGCAAAAGATACAGACCAACCACATTTTATTGTATTACTAAGTTGAGACAAAATAACGATTTTGCGGAACAGATATTGTGCGCTCCACTAATAATCTAGCCCTATATTAGTTAGCAACTTGCAATAGCCAAAAGGGATAATAATATATTAAAATGCAATTAATTTGTGAGAAAAACCCCGTCTATAACAAGTATATAGAAAATTCTGTCTCATCTTAATACAATTAAATGTTCCAAAGTGCAAGAAATATGTCTAGTCCCATCCAAAGGTACAGATGGATCAACAGTCTCTATGATATCAGAGATACAAAAGAATGCTCAAAATAGGAAACTGCAATGATAGAATAAATGATGTGTAAAACTGACATTTAACGCACTATTCCTGACGGACAAATTGGCAAACAGTATTCCAATAGTAATAATAACTGCAATCCCTGTATATGTAGGCCATTTGTATAATAGGACTGCTCTTGAAAAAGCCCGGGCATACTCGGGGAGAAACGCGTTGAGCTATTTTAATCCCATTTGGGCTTCCGTAGATGACCGCAGCTTTAGACGCAGGATTGCAGTCTTGAGAAGGATGGAACCAGTCAACTGTTTGAGTATTGGCGTTGGAACTGGAAGCGGGACTTTTCATTTTTTTAAAATAAAGACTTAAAGGGACACAGGTTAAATTAAAATTTTCATGATTCAGATACAGCATGTAATTTTGAACAACTTTCCAATTTACTTCTGTTAAAAAAAATGTGCACAGTCTTTTATATTTACAATTTTTGAGTCACCAGATCCTACTGAGCATGTGCAACAATTCACAGACTATACGTATATGCATTTGTGATAGGCTGATTGCTATCACATGGTGCAAGGGGAGTGGAAATATACATAACTTTGAAATTTGTTATAAAAAAATCTACTACTCATTTGAAGTTCAGACTAAGAGCTATTGCATTGTCGTGTTATCTTGCATTTGTTGATTATGCAAATCTAAAGTGTTGACTGGTCCTTTAAAAGAACTTATGTCTAGTAAGTAGGTTTTTATATATGTGTGTTTGTCAATAAATTCTACCTTGAATCCGGCTTGGCGCTGTTCTCTTGTATCCCTTTTCTACCAGTTGTATAAGATACTAAGTAAGGTGCATTGTACTCAGCACTTGTGGAACAGTGCTCACCTATGTTAAAGCCGGAAATATATAAAGTTCAATACAACCACAAGTGTATATAGGACAGTTGTGTAATATCCAAAACAAAGTGCTGTCTTATGATCAGCACTTAAAACCATGTGGTGACGACTGCATCAAAGTTCAAAGCAAGTGGCATTCTAAGGAGCAGTCTCATCCACTCCGGCCTAGATTACAAGTTATGTGCTAACTGTTGCATGGGAGCAATATTGGACACGTTGGAAATAGCGTGCGTAATACAATTTGAAAGTAAATGTGATTACGTGAGCACAATAACATTTTAAGCTTGACGGATAGCGTGACTGAAACCCTCATATAAAGGGTAGTGCGTTAAAAAAAGTTGCACTAAACACAATGTAAATACATTGAAAATTAAAGTTATACTTATATAAACACTATCTGATAAAAATATTCATAGAAATATTTTTAAAAAGTTATAAGGATTAAAAGGTATGATATGACTAAATATATATATATATATATATATATATATATATATATATATATATATATATGTGTACATATGTATTTATGTATTTTACTGTATATACTGTACATATTTAAAATTCCAATGTTCTTCACTTACAAGATAATGTAATTATTATTGTAAATACATATTTCTTTATATAACTATATATACACCTATACCTGTATATCTATTCCTATAGATACATAGGTTTAGATATATATTTTACATTAACATTATTATATAATACTATATATTACATTTTTTGTATGTGAAGAACATAGGAATGTAAAATATGTGTAACTTGCTTCGCATTTTGTGATTTAGGTCTAACGTGATGTCGGGTTAGGACACATGAAGAATTACTAACCTCAATGCACGTTATTGAAATATTAATTATAAAATTATAAATAATCCATAGAATACTTCTTGTCCCTCCCTTTGACTTCAATGGAGAGCACTGAAGAGAAAAAAAATAACACTTATCGCTCACGCAATAACCCAATGCCGTGTTAGACCTACAGCACTAAACCCCGAGGTAGTTATGCATATTTTACATTTCAATGTCCTTAAAATAAAAGAAAATGTTCTTTTTATTTTTAAATATATATTTCTACTTCTATAACAAGCGAGAAAATAATTTTCTACAATTTTTATTGACATATTTCAGAATAGCTGACAAACAAATGATCCAGTCAGAAACGTACTTTTATTGCAACCTCAATGCTGTGATTAGACTCCATTTTAAACTTTTTAAAATTTCTTGGAGCCTTGTTTTCCATTAATCTGGGAATATTAGGTCCAAGTTATATTGAATTGCGCTAAGCCGCAGTGCAAGTGATAGGATCGCCACCTAGGGTTTTTGTTGCATCTACTCAACTCTGCTGTTGTATCTCAAGCAACCATAAACAATTAATAAACAAATATGAGTGTCTGTGTTTTAATAAAACTTTATTTACAGATAAATCTCAAATAACTTTCATGTTTCATGGACTAATCTTCTTTTCATTTTTCAAAGCATTTAAAGGGACATTGAACAACTAGGGACTACAGCAGAACAGTTACTACTCACTATGCTATTGTTCTTCCTCTTGTACCTTCAACTCTCTTTAAAGCCATTTCACGTATTTAACCCTTTGCAAGTGCTGGTTAGTGAAGCTCTGTATCTTCACACTGTGTGCTGCCATCTTGGAATTTAAGTATATGTGAAAGAAGTGGCTGGCTTTCCCAGATCAGTGATATTAATGTCTTCTTGACAAGCCTTATTGTTCTCTTCAGTTTACAGTGCACAATACAGAGGGGGAGTTGTAAAATGAGCAGTGGGCATTATTCCTGAGACCTTTTTATAAATCTTATGTAACTTTTAATTTGTGTTAAAATAAAACTACAAATATGTAACGTGTCTGTTTTCTGTTGTATGAGTTAATCTGAAGTGCAAGGTATAGCTGCCAAAAGGCAGTAGCATCACTAATCTGTGAAAGCGCACTGCTTCGATTACAGGATGCAACAATATGCACGCCACAAGATGGGGGCACATGGACTAAAGATGCAGAGCTTTACCAAAAGGCTTCTGTAATGTGTTAAAATAAGAAAATAGCTTCCAGGAGGAAAACCACAAGAATGGTGAGCAGTAAACATGTTACTGAAGTTGTACCCAGGAGTTTATTGTCCTGTAAAAAAAAAAGGCAAAAGCCATTCTTAGGTCAAGGGCCTTACAAAAACAAGTGTCAAACCTGATTTGTCCACCTGAGTGCAGTTACCCTACCTGTGATCTTAGCCATTAAAAGAACCTAAAACAAACATAATTACTTTAGAGACTATCTGGAGAAATTTGATGATCATCAAACTACTTTAGATGTCATTTGCCCATCATCAGACATCATCAGGCTTGTAAAGTCATCAGCTAAATTCTGGGTGATGACTTCAGAATGATTAGCAGATTACCTTACTGATGACTTCACATTGATTAGCAGATTACCTTACTGATTATTTCACAATGATTAGCAGATTACCTTACTGATGACTTCACAATGATTAGCAAATTACCTTACTGATGACTTCACAATGATTAGCAGATTACTTTACTGATGACTTCACAATAATTAGCAGATTACTTTACTGATTACTTCACAATGATTAGCAGATTACCTTACTAATTACTTCACAATGATTAGCAGATTACCTTACTGATGACTTTACAATGATTAGCAGATTACCATACTAATTACTTCACAATTTGATGATCATCAAACTACTTTAGATGTCATTTGCCCATCATCAGACATCAGCAGGCTTGTAAAGTCATCAGCTAAATTCTGGGTGATGACTTCAGAATGATTAGCAGATTACCTTACTGATGACTTCACAATGATTAGCAGATTACCTTACTGATTACTTCACAATGATTACCAGATTACCTTACTGATGACTTCACAATAATTAGCAGATTACTTTACTGATTACTTCACAATGATTAGCAGATTACCTTACTAATTACTTCACAATGATTAGCAGATTACCTTACTAATTACTTCACAATGATAAGCAGATTACCTTACTGATGACTTCACAATGATTAGCAGATTATCTTACTAATTACTTCACAATGATTAGCAGACTACCGTACTGATGACTTCACAATGATTAGCAGATTACTTTACTGATGACTTCAGAATGATTAGCAGATTACCTTACTGATAACATCACAATGATTAGCAGATTACCTTACTGATTACATCACAATGATTAGCTGATTACCTTACTGATTACATAACAATGATTAGCTGATTACCTTACTGATTACATAACAATGATTAGCAGATTACCTTACTGATTATTTTACAATGATTAGCAGATTACTTTACTGATTACATCACAATGATTAGCAGATTACCTTACTTATTACTTCACTATGATTAGCAGATTACTTTACTGATTACTTCACTATGATTAGCAGATTACCTTACTAATTACAACACAATGATTAGCAGATTACCTTACTGATTACTTCACTATGATTAGCAGATTACTTTACTGATTATTTCACATGCATGAACAGCCAGTGAATGACTCTAGAGTCATCTCATTTAAATATTTCAGCCTGTGGACAAACTTCAGGATGGTTTCTGATGACTAGTCTGATGTCATTGATTACTTCAGAATGACTTCAGGAAGAATGTTCTTTTTTTCACTAGGGTGGGGTAAGTCAGCAAAGATGAATATTCAAAAGTTAAATTTATCTACTTTTTAAATTATCCTCAAGTATTAAAAAAAAAAAAAAAAACATTTTACAATATTCTGTTCAAGGAAAAATGTAATAGTGAAACATGTTCAAGAAAAATAAATGAGACATAAGGACCGATTTATCAATGTCTGTCCAACATGATATGCTGTAGAGTGTCATGTCCGACAGACATCGCTCAATGCTGACAGCATACGCTGTCGGCATTTAACATTGCACAAGCAGTTCTCCTGAGCTGCTTGTGCAATGCAGCTAGCAGGTGGTGTCAATCAGCCCGATCGTATACAATCGGGCAAATAGCAGCCCGCAGCCTCAGAGGCAGCGGACCAGTTATGTAGCAGCGGTCTTTAGATTGCTCATTCATAACTGCTGTTTCCAGCGAGCCTGAAGGTAATTCGGCCCCATATTCTTTCTATAGAAACTTTACATGGCACATTGTGAATGTCAAGTTCATCTTGGGTTCTACCATTAAAATTTGTATTTATTTTTTTGCATTTCACTGACCATTACTATACAAAAACACATATTATTGCCCTGGTACTTGAATATTTTTTTAATTATCTATAACACAGAAATGCAAATGACTTTTTCTTTCTCTCAAAAGAAAACTTTTTTGTGCATTTATATTAGAGGAAATCATTACTGAGCAAAAAATGAAGGGAAAAAGGGAATAGATTTTTCTCAAGAACGTGATATACTTCATCTCTGAGCGAACACGCAACCTGATTATTAAGAATCTGCTGCAGGGCCATTTTTTATCATTAGCAAATGATTCATCCATTGATATTTTATAATTAAAAGCTCTCACACTAATGCTTTATTTAAATCAAGTGCTAGAGAATTACCATAAATGTAATTACCGCTACTGATAAGCGGGGTAAGTTATACTCAATGTATTTCTTTTGCGTTTCTCCAGAGACAGCAGTTATAAATGTTAATAACATTATTGCATTTTCATTGTTTGTATCGTGGATGAGGGCACTTAAGTTTAGATTTAAAAGCCCATAAAACTGTGAGTTCGAGTTTTTGAAGTAATTCAGCACGTGATATGCTGATGTCCACTAAACAAAATAATTTTATAAAGAAAAGGACATTTCTTTTGTAAATACTGTTTTAAATATTCAATATTATTTGGAATAATTGTATTGTAATTATGTTGCATATCCTTCAATATACATTGCAAGAGTCATTAAACTTAAACTGCAACAATGCATAAAATGTTTCATTTTTGAAAATATAGCATTAATGCAATATACATATTAATCAATTACGTTGCTGCCTTTCACTGTAAAATACATCAGAAAATTGTGCTTGCTCCACTTTCTTCCAGTGAGGCTTGGGTTAATATTGTAATCAACTTTTCTGTGAGATAGTGTTTTTCTTCTGGTTATTTGGTCATTTAAGGTAGATTATCAGTTTTGCCTCAACAATCATGACAAGAAAAGTATTATTTGCAACAGCAGTGAGCATACTAGGTATACAGTATACATATATAGAATCATATATTTATATGTAGCTAGTCGAAGAAGATTTGAAGGGAAATGATGTAAGTTTGTTCAAATACCTGTTAATAAATTATTAATTAACCAAGCAGAATCAATGCTAAACCACCTGAACATTTGCAAAAAATATCCGTGCTCATATATATATACAGTTTGTAATTGCATTCAAACAGCTTGATGAAGTTGGTTTGATTCTCATATACACAGTTTTAAACATGTCATGTTTTAATGTTTTATGAATACTCTTTTCTAGGCAAGTTATGGGAAATCTGTATTGGTGTTAATGGTTCTTCCTTATAAAGAACTCAATCTGATATGTTTATCATAAAAGGCATTCTCTGAATAATCTCGCTCGCCTAATGTGTCCTTGTCAACAACATCAGTAACAATACTCATCCAAAGTGAAAACCAAGGTTATTTTGAAACAGCAAGAGAATAAATGAAAGTCAATGTATATATTTACCATGCTATGGCATCCAAGAGGTTTTAGTGACAGCTTCAGAATGATCCATGTATTGTATTTTCATGATGTCCTTCAGTCTAGAAAGATGATCATAAAGACAACGTGAAGCTGTTGAACTCAGTATTTTATGGGATGGCTGCCATGATATATGAAAGCACTTGCTTGTATGCAGTTTGCTTTGCTCAGTGACAAAATGAGAATTGTTATTCTGTAAAAAAAAAAGTGTGATTAAAGGGACAAACGTGCAAAAAAACAAAATACACTCTTTAAGGATAGCATTTAAAAATTATACTTTTTTACTATGGGCTCCATGTGCTAAGCAGAGGATTCAGTTATGGAGTCGCATGGTGCAAAGCAATGGTTATATAACTGCTGTTTTGTTATCTCTCTGCCATCTCTGAGGTAACAAAAAACATCACCTGAACTTGCTATAAGAGCAGGGGACAAAGCTGCACGTGCAAATGCTTGTGCAACAGGAAATACAGGCAGTGGATGTACAATGTGCAATACCACTGTATGCAGGTGAGAGGTAATTATTGCAGAGATAACTGATGACAATGGGAGATTTTGTCAATGGCTGGTGAATCATTAAAGGGACATGTTTATTGCAAAAAGGTCTGCAACAATATAGGGGAGAGGGACTATTTTAAGGTTGGATATCCATTTAGGAATTATATCTTACCTCTCAGACTGATGATAGCAGAAATACACAACTAGTTGTTCACTCTTCTTGGTTTCAGAGACCTCTGATCACCTTATCTACATCTTTAAATTTGATATGTTTATTATGATGTTAACAGGGTCTAATCTCTAAACATAATATAAGATCAAGTTAAATATTGAACTGTTGCTATAAGCATTTGCAATAGAAAATATTAGCATAAAATTGAGAAAAAGTACAAAGCAGGGATCTTGCCCGAACACTAGACTATAACTTGTCACACTGTGTAAAGTATAATAAGAAGCTTATTATTTCATTACTAAAAAGAAACTTAAATGATCTATGGTTGTTGGGACTATAATGGGGACTGCAATAGAGGGAAACGTGGAGTTTATGGAAAGTAATGAGAGGTGAATAGTTGAAAGAATATAACATTTTATTGATGATATCCTAAGATCTAAAGTTCAAGGATCTAAGTGTTTTCTACTTTTGTCTCTCAGACACTGTATTCTTCTTAGCTTGAACAACTTTTTCAACTGCACACAATGATGAAGAACAACATAACAAAAAGGTAAACACGTATTTGAGGCTGCCCTTCAGCTGATCACAAAGCTTCTCTGGCTGCTAATCCGTATTGATTATTTGAATGAGATGATAAAGACACAATGTCAAAGGTTTTCATTTGTATCCACTGATGTCAGACAAAGGATACTGACATTCTCCAGATGATAACCCCAAGGAAAAGATAATGTAATTTACACTGACAAATCAGAAAGCACAATGACTCAAAACAATACAATAATATTCTTTTCACTGAGATACGAGGGAGGATGTAATAATAAAATAGAGCAAGAGGTTTTTTTTACTTGTTACATATATTTAGTTTCATGTCTGAGCTGTCTCATAATGTTTCTTTCTGCAAGATAAAAATAAATTATACTTCTGTACCTATATAATATAGAAGCTTTCTGCCAGCTGGTCACAGTATAATTCGGTGAATAAAACAACCTCAGCAGGAATCTGATGTTGCTATTCTTTATTTTTGTGATTTGTATAAGATCCAGTGCTTTTTAACTTTTAATGTCTTCTAATCTTATCTATATAGTTTACCATTCATTTGAGAAAAGTTATTAGTCTATTCTGTATTAAAGATAGGAAAAAAGTCAATTTTTTTTACTCTGCCAGTGAAATTTCTTACTTATCTGGGACTAGTGAAAATATACTATTTCTGTATGTGTCTATACACACACATAGAAAAAGATAGATAGATAGATAATACATTGATAGATAGATAGATAGATAGATAGATAGATAATACATAGATATATGATAGATGGATAGATAGATAGATAGATAGATAGATAGATAGATAGATAGATAGATAGATAGATAGATAGATAAATATATGATAGATAGATAGATAAATAAATAGATAGATGATAGATAGATATTGGATAGATAGATAGATAGATAGATAGATAGATAGATAGATAGATAGATAGATAGATAGATAGATAGATGATAGATAGATATGGGAAGATTCACTATGGCAAAAAGGGAATTAAAAGGGGGTTATCCTAAATAACAATTGCAGAGAGGGGGAGGTAGGAGACACCAATACACTACAGAACCCCCCCAGAAATTAATACATTAATAATAAAAAATAATAATATAAACAGTACTGGCAGGCAGCTGCCAGTATCTAAGCTTGCTACCACCACTATCCAATCATGAAATAAAATGTTGGGGTCTCCTGTCTCTTTAACGGTGTTGAGAAGCAATGGAAAACTACTGATTATGATCATATAAACATTGAAAAGTGCTCATCATTAGACGTTTTCATGTGAAAATGATAAATTGAAAGATTGTGTTTGACCTCATTGTTAGTCAGGGTCAGTAATGCAAAAATGATTTTAGAACATGTCATTTTTGTGTCATAATGTTAATTTAAAGCACTGAATATAGAAATGATTTCATTGCTACTTTTATTGCATCAAATTCTTTTGTAGAAGAAACATTTTAGAATTTTATAAGCAAAGGAATTATCCTTATTACAACATGGGCATTGCACACACAGAAAGTCCTGTATATCTCTGCCGCTCTCACATTTCAAAATACAAAGCTCATATCTGGGCATCTGAAATCTAAGAACTACATGCAGCCCCAACATTAATTAGTCAAAATGTTTTAGTAGAGATTAGAAATTAGCAGTTTTAAAGGATTTGCTGTGTCACAATGCCCTCTTGTGTCATGTGTTTAGTTCCTATATATGATATTCTGATACAATCACTTGAACACATCTGCGGCACATAAATACCGTTAAAGCAACAGAGAGTATTGAAATATTATAGAAAGGCTCTCAATGATAAATGATCTGATTAGAGTTTATATATGGAAGTGTATAATATTGTAGAGTGCTTTGAATGTGAGATACGATGAAAGCTATAATCTATTACTGCTGACATAGCCTATAAAAATGTAGCATTCATTTCAGTATAAAATTAAATATATATATTTTGGATGCTTTTTATTTGAGCATAGCTTGTCATTTTGCAGGGTATCTGAATCTTTATAGCATTTAATAATGAAATATGACAACATGGATTATAATAGTGAATCAATAGGATTCATTGCTATTGAAACACATTATTTCTCACAAACATTTTCAGGGAATCAAATGCACAAAAATGCTGTATTGTTCCCTTAAAATAAATCTGCTTGGCTGTGCTTTTTGACCATGGTCATGACCGTGTAATCTTGAATTGGATATTTTAGCTCTTTGTCAGTTTCTTTGGAATAAATATCATTTGAATTTCTGCAAAGTGAAATAGAATGAATTCTTTGTGTTAATGTGTGAATGGCCATATATCAAAATGCAAGTGAGAATACATAAACAATAGAAATGGAAAAAATATTACAGGAGCACAAAACATTAGAACAGCATAGGAGAAGAGATATATACAACATTGTACATGGGAAATCATAGTAAAGTGTTATTAAAAGATACACAAAAAAAAACTAATTGTACTTCTGTTTCCAAATCTTACTCTGCTTTAAAAAGATTTATCTCATAGGGGCATATGTATCAAGCGCTGTATGCCTGCAGGCTCGCCAGAAACAGCAGTTATGAAGCCGCGGTCACAAAGACCGCTGCTCCATAAGCTCTCTGCCTGCTCAGAGCAGACGGACAGACATCACCACAATACAACCCGATTGAGTACAATCGGGTTGATTGACAGCCCCTGCTGGCGGGCCATTGGCTGCGAGTCTGTAGGGGGCGGCGTTGCACCAGCAGCTCTTGTGAGCTGCTGGTGCAATGCTGAATACGGCGAGCGTATTGCTCACCGTATTCAGCGAGGTCTGGCGGACCTGATCCGTACTGTCGGATCAGGTTCGCCAGACCTTGATGAATATGCTCCATAGGGTTAAGTACAAATGTTGAGTTCACAATAAATTAAAAGGACAATGTGGCCGAATTATCAAGCTCCGAATGCCCTTGTTTCCGCATGAGCCATCAGGCTCGCCAGAAAAAGCAGTTATGGAGCAGCGGTCTTTAGACCGCTGCTCCATAACTTGTCCGCCGGTTCTGAGGCCGCGGACATCAGTCCGTCTGATTCGATACGATCAGGCTGATTGACACTTCCTGCTAGCGGCTGATTGACTGCAAATCCACAGGGGGCGGCATTGCACAAGCAGTTCACAATTACTGCTTGTGGAATGATAACTGCCGACAGCATATGCTGTCGTCATTTATCGATGTGCATCGGACATGATCCTCTATATCAGATCATGTCCGCTCGCACCTTAATAAATAGGCCCCTTTGTATTTAATATTGCTCTATCATTCACATAAAAAAGTAATGACACGGGGTAAAAAAGCATTAGTAATGCGCATCCTTCTAATGCTTACTGACTGTAAGGTGTTTCTTAAAGGGACACTCAAGTCAAAATAAACGTTTATAATTCCGAAAGAGCAGCAGTTTTAAGACACTTTTTATTTACTTCCATTATTAAATGTTGTCTTTTTATTTTCACACTTTCTGGGGAACAAGCTCACAGGGTATACGTTTACTAGTCTGTGATTGGCTGATGTCTGTCACATGATACAGGGGGCCGGAAATAGGAGAAAAAATATATTTTTCAGAAAACAATCTACTGCTTATTTGAAATTCAGAGTAAGTGTTATTGCCTTGTCTTTTTATTATGCACTTGTGTTATTTATGTAATTCTACTGCACTGAGTGGTCCTTTAATAAGCACCTGATGATCTAAACTTCACTTTGGTGTGATCATCTTAAAGGGATATAAACACATTTTATTTTTTTTATTGCATGATTCAGAACATACAATCTTAAACTATTTTCCAATTTACTTCTATTATTAAATGTGCTTCATTATCTTGGAATCCTTAGTTGAATGAGCAGTAATGCACTACTGGGAGCTAGCTGAACATCGGTATTTCATTGCTGCTCATGTACCTTTCTAAGTATGCTTCTTAACAAAGGTTATTAAGAGAACAAGTGAAATAGATAATATAAATTAGATATGTGCAGCACTAAATAATTTGTTTCCGATGAATCATTTGGAACAAATGGTCTGAAAAAAATAGTTCTTCAGAATATTTGTTTGCTGCACTATTCGATAGAGACGCGCATTCATTTTGTTAGGACCTTTAGTGCAAGGCCTGGGAGCCACCGTTCTAAGCATCCAACAAAATGAATACTGAATATTAGTTAACATTGCCTTCTTTTTTGTTAAATTAAGTGTAAATGTTACTTTGCTGCAGGTGCACAGTATCCCCTGTAGGTTAATTATTTACCTATAAAGCAATGGGGGCCACGTAATCCAACCCTTCTTCCCAGAGTACAAGGCCATGCAAATAGGATGATTTGTATGGTAGCAGCAGCAGATCCCAGAGCCTGCATTAAAGGACCTTACCTTGTTGAAGAAGGATGGATTAGCGTGGCCCCCCACTGAGCTACAGGTAAGTTTTATACCTTGTAAAACCTAATTTTAAGCATAAAGAATTTACACTAATCAATTTCGTTATTCATTATGAAGTCATTCTTTAGATTAGTCAGTGCATTTATTTTGTTATTTGTTTATGTAAAACAAAACAAATATCTATATATTTGTCACAAATGTGCATTCAAGATGAACTGAATGCACATCTCTAATATAAATAAATTGGAAAGTTGAATAAAATTGTTCTATGCTATCTGAATAATGAAAGAAACTGTTTGGGTTTCATGTCCTTTTAAGGCTCTTAGGATTATAATACTTCATGTTAGGACTTATTGTGTTATTAGTACTTCCTGCCAAGGCACATTGGTTTATTGGTACTTCCTGCTAAGGCTCATTGGCTTATTAGTACTTCTTGCTAAGGCTCATTGGCTTATTAGTACTTCCTACTAAGGCTCATTGGTTTATTGGTACTTCCTGCTAAGGCTCATTGGCTTATTAGTACTTCCTACTAAGGCTCATTGGCTTATTGTTACTTTCTGCTAAAGCTCATTGGCTTATTGGTACTTCTTACTAAGGCTCATTGGCTTATTTGTACTTTCTGCTAAGGCTCATTGGCTTATTGGTACTTCCTGCTAAGGCTCATTGATTTATAGGATCTTTTTGCTAAACCTCAATGACTTATAGGTGCTTCCTGCTAAGGCTCATTGGCTTATTAGTACTTCCTGCTAAGGCTCATTGGCTTATTAGTACTTCCTGCTAAGGCTCATTAGCTTATTAGTACTTCCTGCTAAGGCTCATTGGTTTATTGGTACTTCCTGCTATGGGTCATTGGTTTATAGGTACTTCCTGCCAAAGTTCAATTACCTATAAGTACTTCCTGCAAAGGCTCGTTGACTTATAGATACTCCCTGAAGTGGAAAATACAGATCAATTTCTCCTTGTAACTGAATATACCTTTATGCTTTACCTTTTTACATTTTATATTTAACCAAATTTATTGGAAAAGCTCAGCCATTCCTTATAAATGTCTCTATATAACTTTCAAATATTTATTTAAACCATCACATTTTCCATCACATCACAAAAAGCTAAATATCTCCCTAAATGTTCTTCTTATTCCCATTTAGCAGGTGACAGCGCTATCTGAATTAGCAGCAAATGTTCACCTTGATCATATTTTATATTATTAAATTAGAGGCAGATTATGTTCAATTTGCAAAGCTTTCAGGGACATTCTAATACAATCACAAAAATGTTCTTAATGATTAGAGCATTTAAGGACTATATAAATGTTTGTTTGTTTATAATTATATTTTAAAGTCCTGCTTAGAGGTTAAACACATAGGGACAGGTTGTAAGTTGAGCTATATGGATTGTGTGTGATTTGCTTGTTTTCAATTAGTATTAAGGCACTGGTTAAAAAAAAGTTAACAAAATAATTATTTTCTATGTGCGATTAAGTTAAAGCATGCCATAGTTATTCTGGAAAATGATAAACGGCCACAACCCCAAATAAAACCCCCCAAACAAACCTCTATTAGCCCCTTAACTGCCCCAAACCCACAAGACAAAAACCCTAACCTCTATTAACCCCTAAATTGCCATAACCCCAACACAAAAAACTAAAATCAGTATTAATCCCTAAATCACCACAACACCAACACAAAAAACTTCTCTGTTAAGCCCTAAACATGTAAAACCCTCACACTAAAACCCACCACTTCTAATAACCCACTAATCACTTCCTGTTGTGGCCTCCCACCACAACCCCCCCCTACCTGACATGATCCCAACCTAAGTCTCCCCTGACCATTTTTAAATGGTATGCTTATTTGAATCATTACAAATTGGTGTCATATCCCTTTAATACAATGAACAAAGGTGCACAACTCATGACGTGCTGCTCTTCTCCTTACATTTGAAGTTGAGCTTCCATTAAACTACTTAGTTTGTTTCAGGCTATCAGAGACCTTGATCTCCATGGCAGTTTCAACACCACAGTAAACTGACAACTCCAAATACCATGAACAATCCCAGTCTACCTATTGTCTTTCACCAGCACAAAGAACAAAATACTCAATGCCGCTCAGGCGCTTTATATACAGCTGACAAGTTATACGTTGTCTGACACATTTTCCACCGGACAAACCGGTGCAGCTGAGTATCAGTGAGCATTTTTCTTTGTGCTGGTGACAGGCAATGTGGAGACCGGGATAGTTCATGCCCCTTTAAGTACGGTAACATATGCTTACCTGAAACTAGATGTTTGTAAACAAGTCAGCTATTGGTCATTTGCTGACAATGCCCACAGGAAAAGTTGTTTTTTTTAAAGGGTAGGAACCTCTTTTTTAAATAAAAAAAAACACTCTAATAAATTGTGAAATCATTTCTTTCAGGTGGAAGATGGAACCTTTAAAGATAAGTAAAATGTCCCTTTAAAGTCTTTCTTTCAATATGTTAAAATTATTGTAAAAAAATATCATTTAAAACAATGAAAGAAATAAAAGTAAATGTGACTTGCGAATGAGAAGAGGTTATCTTTCTGGCTCTTCCTGTTTTCTTCCCCAGTTGTTCTGCTTGTTGTGTTGTGCATTAAAGTGATTTATGGTTGATAGTTTCATTAGTTTACGCATCATAAAACCTGATGTTCCTTCCCAAAATAGAAAAAGTGCTTCTTAATTAGGATATAATTTCTTATTGACTGACCTTATTTAGGTGATTACATTACAGCAATATTTGCTTGTAGAAACGTCTCACGCGGCATATGGAGGGCAGGGAAGAGAAAAAGCAACAATGAAAAATCAAAATAACTGTATGTAACATGAAACTATCTGTAAGGTTATTTATAAAGAAAACTGCTAGGGAACCTAATAATGGCAGAAGCCCCAAGTGTTTCTAATGTAGCCTTCACATTTTACTGGGGCACATACATATAATAACAAGTTAATTCGGAATTTATTATGGGCCAGATTATGAGTGGAGCACAAAGATTTCCATGCAAGCGATAAGGGGCTTATCACGGGTGTTTGCTCTCGTCGGCTTACCACTGGTATTAAGAGTTGGAAGTAAATGCGATTGCTAGAGCGCAATCACGATTTACGCTACAATGATTATCACAACCTCAAATGTTTCGCATTCCAATTCTCTGAACATAGCAGAATATGTTCTATGTATTTATAAATATATATTCCTATATATATCTGTATATATCTATCTATATCTATACCTATATATAATAACCTATGTATATATAAAGGTATAACTATATATTGTACCAAAATACCATCATATACAGTTTATTTAGTAACTGGCAATAGGCTGGTATTAATAAATTTAGGAAAAAAGAGGGCGCCACATAGCGTGATACTGTTTTTACAGGCTCAGAGAGACAAGGTGTTCTAAAGGCTTAACGATAAGCTTTGCACCGTTCTGTGACCGGTGCTATCAGGCAGACTAACACTCTCAGTGGTTAGCACACTGGGTGGCCTCAGGTGTAATACAGGCAGGTGGATCTCAGCGTTACTTGATTGGAGTAACTCCGCGGCTATGCAGCACGTATACTGCAAATTCCAGTGGGTATTAGAATATACACCCCTTCAGGTTAGATAAAAGAGCATGAGACAACTTCCGTGTAGTAAAGTTAAAAATCTTTAATCCATAAACAATTTGCTACGCGTTTCTAGACCAATGGTCTTTTCCTCAGGCATAAAAACAAATGGATCTTTTATCTAACCTGAAGGGGTGTATATTCTAATACCCACTGGAATTTGCAGTATACGTGCTGCATAGCCGCGGAGTTACTCCAATCAAGTAACGCTGAGATCCACCTGCCTGTATTACACCTGAGGCCACCCAGTGTGCTAACCACTGAGAGTGTTAGTCTGCCTGATAGCACCGGTCACAGAACGGTGCAAAGCTTATCGGTAAGCCTTTAGAACACCTTGTCTCTCTGAGCCTGTAAAAACAGTATCACGCTATGTGGCGCCCTCTTTTTTCCTAAATTTCAGAAATCTTCACTCCAAGAACCAGAGGAGCTTAGCCGCTGACACAGCTTGGTTTCATAATCTCGCAAGAAACCGTCCCATTTCATAGGAGCCTATTAACCTGACTGCACAGGAGCCATATGGTTGTGGTAAATTTCGTTTATTTCGTTAGTTGGATCTACTCAGTGCACCCCGCTCTCAGGTTCCCCTCGGGGTCCCTGGTTTGACTATCTGGTATTAATAAATGTTGCAAATATGGATCACTATTATATAGCAATGATGTTAGTTACCAGGTTAGGTTCCCGGATGCGTCTTCGGTTTTCAATGTTCCAATTAAGTGCTTAGTGGGCAGTCTCCTTCTCAGCAGTGTTCCGTGTGCGGTTTCCTTCTCAGTAGTCACAATGATCTGCTGATGTGATCAGGTTCTACGCATTTCAGGTAGCAGCCTTTCTCAAGATCATCCCAAATTGATTACAGTACCTTCCATTCAATTTTTAGTGTATGCTGAGATTGGATCCACGCCACTGAGGATCGCCGCCACTGAAGACCGCCGCTGAGGACCATTGCTCCGGTTCCACGCATTGGGGAAGACCCTTCTGCACCTTCGCTCCAAGCCACCTTCACACAGGATAAAGATAGAAGTTGATGGAGCTGCCTGGTAGAAGACCTTCTCAATCGGACTTCAGGTACGGTGAGTACCTAGTTGGGGCTTAGTTTTAGGATTTTTTTTTTTTTTTTTAAGATTAGGAATTTAATGGACTGTAAAAAAGCTGGTTGCCCTTTTAAGGACAGTAAAAGAGCTAAATGCCCTTTTAAGGGCAATGCCCATAAGGGGCAATGGGTAGTTTAGGTTTTTTTTTATTTTGGGGGGTTGGTTGGGTAGGGGGTTTTACTGTTAGGGAGTAATTGGTATTTTTTTAAGTAAAAGAGCTGTTTAACTTTGGGCAATGCCCTACAAAAGGCCCTTTTTAAGGCTATTGGTAGTTTAGTATTAGATTGGGGGGGTCATTTTGGGGGGTCTTTATTGTTATAGGGGTATTAGTTTAGGTTTAATTTTTTTTTATTTTGGATAGCTTTGTTTATTTTTTTTTCTGTAATTTTACTTTTTGTATTTTTAGTAAAATTAGCTTGGGTGTTTGTATTTTTTTAAAACATAGACTGCGCTCTGTGCAGGTTTATCATCTAGTTCAGAGCTTTCCAAACTTTTCATGTTGGCAACATACTTTTTAGACCTACATTATTTTGTGACACAGTAATTCAGTTGTACTGGCAAACAGGAGGTTAAACTAACTTGTTTTAAGAGATACTGACACAAACATAAATTATATAATAACGAAATATATTTACAAGTAACAGTAAGTATGTGCAAGAATTAAAAAAAAAAGTTTAATATCACCAATAGCTACTTACTATTTTAATGGGATGTATGAGGTTGATGGGATGAACACAATTTCTGAATAATTAGTGGAATATTAGATAAAGGCACTCGCATTTCATCATCAAGCATTTTTAAGCCTCCCCTTCCTATCCATATATCAAGAGCAGGAGCAGCAATGCACTACTGGGAGCTAGCTGCAGAAAAAAACTCACTGACTTCTGACTTTAGCTCAGCGTTTAAGCTGCCGCCCTCAGAGCTCGGTGAGTCCGATTGAATACTGCCCACGCTGCAAAGACACTGCCGTCTCAAAAACTGACTACACGTGCAGTCACGAGCCAATTAAGGAGACTACACGTGCAGTCAGGAGCCAATGTGCCGCCTAAGCCGCCAATAGGAATAGTTTCAGTTCCCACTGGGCTGTGCCAATAGGTTAAGATGATCTGTGACCCCCTAGGTATCAATGACATTTCAACCATGTGATATGCGTAGTAGGCAGGCGGAAAGTCAGAAACCAAAAAAAAAATTTAAAAAAAAATTAAATTTAAAAAAATTTGTGTTGAAGCAGGGACACACCTACACACTGCTGCCGACACACTAATGTGTCATGACACACAGTTTGGAAAGCACTGATCTAGTTAATAATAAACGGAAATTTATGCCACAGTTTACTTTCTTAAACTACCTGGTTTCAGCTCTCTCCTAATATAAATTCAAAACTTAAATTCTGTGATCCCTACTACAAAGGTTGCACCTTATGTTCTTAAATTAAGCGCTCCTGAGAAAGGAGGGCAGTCTTTTTTATAGTTGCACATGCGTGAGGTGCACATAATTAATGTTTACAATTTCTGTTAAGAAACAGCAGAATTTCATTCCTTTTTTATGCTTGAGGGAGAATTTTCACACTGGCATAAATGCTAGTTTTTTCCTGTAACATAATTTTACTAAATGGGATTATAGGAGGAATAACCAAGTACAATGATGAGGGTTTTTTTTTTTACATGAAATGAAAGGGAGACTCAGGATGGGTCGGATCTATTTAGGGACCATTACATTTTGTCTTGAGATCTAATCCCTAATGTTTCTGGACTCCTGTAATATTCCAATTATTTACTACTAACAAAATGTTGTCCTTATTTACAAAAAATAAACAAAGTTGCCTGCTGAACACAATAAACGTATGATGCAATCTCAGTGCTTGATACAGAGGACTTTTTTCCCAGTTTCTCTGTATCAGCACTTTATAGTAATACAAATAATACTTTAAATACATGAAAGGCTCTTGAACATTGCTTGGAAATCTGGAGACTTAAAGATCTTGCAGCTACTTCATGGAGGATAAGTGATAAAATGCAATGCAATTCACTGAAGCTTCAGCCAGGAGTGAAGCTTTAATATAGTCTTGGCTAATTAAATATTATGTGGTCAGGGAAGGTTTAATATATATTGCTGCCTGGACTAACTCTTGGACAAATTAAATGACTCCTCCCCTCAGTAATAACATTACTGATTAAAGCTTATCAACCTACTAGCCTGGTTGCTGACCTTACTAAGTCTGCCTACCTGCATGCAACCAATGTTTATGCACAATTGTGCAATAAGTGGAATGGTAGTTAGGAACCTGTCACACCTTGAATGTTGCCCCTGTTCCCCCAAGAAGACAGAGAATAGGAGTGTTCTGGATCTTACAGTGACTGACTGAAGTGCTGGCCCTTGTCACGCAATGCCTGGGTCCAGTGGACCCACTTGGTCCCATGGTTGAGCCGACTCTGAATGTGGTTAGATAACGTTTTGCTGGGCTCTTTCTTCTAGTGGCTCAGTGATAGATATGTTAAAACATTTTGAATCTTTCAAAGCTTGGATTCTAGACCACAGCCAAGGTGTGTCCATGGGTCTCAGGGGGCATTTGACAGGGCTCACTAGCTGCTCCTGTGTTACGCATCTTTAGCATTGGCGGCTTTGGTTGGTTTTGACCAAGGCAGTGCTAGCTAAATTCCATATATATTTATTTGTAAATACTGCAAAAGTTAAATGTACAGAGAGTTATAAAGAAAGAAAGAAAGAAAGAAAGAAAGAAAGAAAGAAAGAAAGAAAGAAAGAAAGAAAGAAAGAAAGAAAGAAAGAAAGAAAGAAAGAAAGAAAGAAAGAAAGAAAGAAAAAAGAAAGAGAGAAAGAGAGGGAGAGGAAAAGGGAGAGCGATGAGTGTGTGTGTGAGAGAGAGAGAGAGAGAGAGAGAGAGAGAGAGAGAGAGAGAGAGATAGAGAGAGAGAGAGAGAGAGAGAGAGGAAAAATGAGAAAGAGGAGAGAGGGAGAGAGAGGAGAGAAACAGAGAGAGACATAGATCTTGATGATCAAAAGTACCACAAGGAATCAATGTAATAAAAGCTGGCAACATTTTCCAAAGGGCTGATAGTGCTGTTTAAATGCAGCATCGCCGAGATTCGTTTTACCGTACATTTCCGTGGGTGTCGATACTTCTCTGATACTGTCAAAATATTCAATGCAGCATCGCCACACACATAGAAGGTGCAATGTAAATGATTCCTTTTTCACAGTGCTGTATGATTATACAATTTACATGTGTCAATAGAAACTCAATCCCGGTTCGTACAATTCAATAGGGAATTAGTGTGTCTTACTTATAATATTGTGATTGCACTGTAGAAAACGTATTCTATATTAATATATATCTAAAGATACATATTAATATTAACCTCTTCATGCCGGGGGGCGGGGGGCAAATGCTTAGATTGGAACAAAGTACTGAAGTAAACTCTTGTTGGAAAATTGCAATCTTGAGATTGTCAATGTGATCAATTGATTTCAAGGGCAGGTTTGGATCATGGGGGACTACCCATGCTGCTAGGCACACCCCCAGTCCGATTTTAATTAAAAGGAGAATCCTACAGTACGCCATATGAGGTAGGACGTTCCATGTTTACCTAATGGCTTTAAAGGCTAGCGTTGTTAGGATGGCATGGAATGTCCTAACAGCGCTAAGGAGTTAATATAGGATTTGCTACATTGCAATTGCGATAGTATAAGTAAACATGATTGTGCAATCACAACATTGTGAAATATGAATATTACAAATGAACATCGCAATCACAATATTGTGAATATGAATATTGCCATCACGATTGCGCGTTCTCAAAATAATTTAAATATGAATCTTGACAGTGTGCAAACACAATCTTAACATTTTTAAAAATACACGCCTAAGGACACAATAAAAGATTAGTACAATCAAGTTTACAGTTTACGTACATATACTAACATTATACTATACAATCTCCAGCTCCTATAGTTTTAAAAGGAAGATTTTATTATGACGTGGGTTTCTAATATTCCTGTCCCCATCTTATTTATCCCTTTTCAGTTTCGCCTGCTTTTCAGTGGCGATATTTCCCAGTGTGACAAATCTAGTGTATGTGCAGTGAAACTGAGTATAAATATGCAAAATTTGTGTTGCTACACAGAAAAGTTTTTTTTATTTTTGTGAACACACAGTCTATTTTGTGTAAACACACTATAAAGACACCCCCCTCCCCGTTATCTACATTGCAGCTCAGTGGTGATGTCACTGGAATTTTGCTGAAGTTGTGATCCCCACTATATCTATGGGAGACTGATTGTCACTCGTCAACACAGAGGTTTGGTCCACTTTATTAGAATATACTGACAGACAGACGGATTGCAAGCCTTGGCGAACACAAGCAGGCAATTTCCCACCAATCTGAGAAAGTTTTGAATATCAGGACAATAGAGAGAGGAATGTGAATCTGGAGGATATTTTAGTTTTCAGCGGACAATGGAGATTTTTGTAGAAGATAATCTTTACTGCAGATGTCTTATATAGTAATAACCTAGGAAAATAGATGTGAGCCATACACACCAACAGTGAATTAAATTCAAGATTTGCTATCCCAACCAACCCAGCTATTCTCATCTCAAGCCTCCTGTCTAAGGAGAATTGATCTGAGTTTTTTATATACTGTTGAGTGGCTCATTCATTTCTTCAGAGACAGATGACAATAGGATATAGTATGTATTTCTTTAATAAATCCAGAGATACACTTATAGTTAACACAATCATTTATTTTCTTGCCTATCTCCAAGAAAAAGACTCCAGTATCTTGCAAGCCATTTATTTTTTGTATTGTTAACAACGAAAAAATGCAAGAACATCATTAAATGAGACACACAATTAAGTTAATGTTTTCTGATGGACCACAGTGTTTCTCAACCATGGTCCTCAAGTAACCCTAACAGACCAGGTTTTTATTATAGCTGAACTAGAGCACAGGTGAAATAATCAGCTGATAGGTGAGAGCAGGTTAGTTACCATGGTTACAGATCAGCTAATTATTTCACCTGTGCTCTAGTTCAGCTATAATGAACACCTGGCCTATTGGGGTTACTTGAGGACCGTGGTTGAGAAACAATGGACTAGGATACTGTTGTTAAATTGTCTTCATACACTGTAAAAATATTATTAAAGGGCTATTAAATTCATAGCATATATCAGCAATTTAACACTGCATTCAATTAGAAATGTTTTAGAGTCAGCCCAATTTAGAAGGTATGGAAATCAAGAGCAATTCAGAGGTAGATACAGTGGCCTCTAGTTATCAAGGTCTGTCGGACCTCATCCGACACTGCTGATCAGGTCCGACAGACCTCGCTGAATACGGCAAGCAATACGCTCGCCGTATTCCGCATTGCACCAGCAGCTCTCAAGAGCTGCTGGTGCAACGCCGCCCCCTGCAGACTCGCGGCCAATCGGCCACCAGCAGGGGGGTGTCAATCAACCCGATCGTACTCGATCGGGTTGATTTCCTGCGATGTCTGTCCGCCTGCTCAGAGCAGGCAGACAGGTTATGGAGCAGCGGTCTTTGTGACCACTTCTTCATAACTGCTGTTTCTAGCGAGCCTACAGGCTCGCCAGAAACACGGGGCATCAAGCTCCATTGGGAGCTTGATCCATATGCCCCAGTATGTTACTGAAAAGGCAGAGGGCTAAAACATGTATGTTGTGAGATGTGATGTAATCTCTCTGATATTATTTTCTGATGATGTTGTTTCTCCCTTGTTTTGCTGTATTTAAAGTTTACAAAAAAAACCATTAAAGTTGTATTCATGAAGCAAGTAGCAGATATGTCTTTTAGATTTCTTTGTGGATACAAACATTCACCTAGATTACAAGTTTGTGCGCTCGTCTTTTAACGCTGAACATATGGTATTTTCAGCGTTAAAACAGCACCACAGCCATTACAAGTCTTGTCGGTATATCTGTACCGCAAGTCTTTTAGCCTGTAACGCAACGTCAGTACCGCACTCCTAAAAATTACGTTTTTTTATGGGATTCCCATAGCGCCAGTATTACGAATTTTGCAGTAAGGCTAAAAAGTGAGCGTTACAGCCAAAAATGACAAGATCTGTAATGCCATCTAAAGTCAGTAGTTATGAGTTTTACGCTACAAATCTGTAACATGAAACTCATAACTAAAGTGTTAAAAAGTACACTAACACCCATAAAACTACATATTAACCACCCCCTAAACCGAGGCCCTCCCTCATCGCAAACACTATTGTATGTTTTTAACCTCTAATCTGCCGCTCCCAAAATCACCGCCACTAAAAAATGTATTAACCCCTATTGCGCCGCTCCCCCGACATCGTCGCCACTATATTAAACCTATTAAACCATAAACCACCAACCTCCCGCCTCGCAAACACTATTTAAATATTATTAACCCCTTATCTGCCGTCTGCCCACATCGTCCCCACTATACTAAAGTTATTAAGCCCTACACCGCTGGAACTATAATAAACCTATTAACCCCATAAACCTAAAGCCCCCCCCACAATGAATATACTAAATTAAACTATTAACCCCCTAAACCAAAAGCCCACCCACATCGTAATAAACTAATTTAGACTAGTAAACCCTAAACCTAACGCCCCCCCCCTAACTTTCTATTAAAATTACAATTTCCCTATTTTAATTAAATTAAAAATTACCCTGTCAATTAAAAAAAACTAAGTATAAACTAAAAATTAAACTAATATAATCATTAAACTAAAATAAAACTAAACTACACATTAAAATAATCCTAACACTACTCTAAAAATTACAAAGTATCGAATTACAAAACCAAAGAAATTCTAAGTTACAAAAAATAACAAACACTAAATTACAAAAAAATAAAAAACAAAATAATCCAAAATAAAAGGAATTACACCTAATCTAATAACCCTATCAAAATAAAAAAAGCCCACCCAAATAAAAAAAAAACCCTAGCCTACAATAAAACTACCAATGGCCCTTAAAATGACCATTTATGGGGCTTTGCCCTAAAGATATCAGCTCCTTTTACTGTAAAAAAAAATCACAAAGAACCCCTCAACAGTAAAACCCACCCACCAACCAACCCCCCCCCCAAATAAAAAACCTATTCTAAAAAAAAAGCTACCATTGCCCTGAAAAGGGCATTTGTCCGATGGGCATTGCCCTATTCAAATCAGCCAATAGGATTTAAGAAGCTCTCATTCTTATTGGCTAATTCAAATTAGCAATAGAATGAGAGTTGCTTAAAGCCTATTGCTGATTTGAATAGCCAATATGATTTTAGCCAGCCCTAATTCTACTGGCTGATTCAAAATTTTCAGCCAATAGGAATGCAAGGGATGCCATCTTGAATTGCGTCCCTTTCATTGAAGATTCAGTGTACGGCGGTAACGGACCGTATGAAGTGGATGCTCGTGCCAGACTATCTTCAGAATGGACCCGCGTTTCGCACCTCTGGGATCAAGATAGCAGATGCCGCCTGGATGAAGATTAAAGAGGCACCTGGATGAAGACTTCTCACTGCTTGGATCAGGACTTCACCGCCAAGATAAAGATTGGAAGAGGCCGTCTGGATGAAGACTTCTCGCTGCCTGGATGAGGACTTTAACGCCGGGATGAAGATCGTTCAAATGGGACTTCAAAAACTGTAGGTGGATCATCAGTGGGTTAGTGTTAGGCTTTTTAAAAGGGTTTTATTGAGTGGGTTTTATTTTTTAGCTTAGCGTCTGGGCAGTAAAGAGCTAAATGCCCTTTTAAGGGCAATGCCCATACAAATGCCCTTTTCAGGGCAATAAGTATCTTATGTTTTTTAGATAGTTTTTTTTTTATTTTGTGGGTGGGGGGGGTGGGGGTTTGTAATATTAGTGGGTCTTTGTAATTTTTTTTTCACTAAAAGAGCTGCTATCTTTAGGGCCAATGCCCTACAAAGGCCCTTTTAAGGGCCATTGGTAGTTTATTCTAGATTAGGTTTTTTATTTTGGGGTGTTTTTTTCATGGGTATGAGATTAGGAATAATTTTTTTCATTTTTGATGATTTGTTTTGTGTAATGTATATTTTTAGGGGGTGTTTTTTTTTTAGCAAAAGAGCTGTTTAACTTAGGGAAATGCCCTACAAAAGGCCCTTTTAAGTGCTCCCCAAAAGGCCCATTTAAGGGCCCTTGGTAGTTTATTCTAGATTAGTCTTTTTTATTTTGGGGTTGTTTTTTTTTAAAGGGTATTAGAATAGGAATAATCCTTTATTTTTTTTGGATAATTTTTTTTTTGTAAAGGTAGTTTTTTTTATATTTTTGTAATGATAGGCTTTTTATTTTTTGTAATGTTAGGTTTTAGTGTAAGGCAGGTTAGGTTTTATTTCACAGGTACGTAATTATTTATTTTAAACTAGGTAGTTAGTAAATAGTTAATAACTATTTACTAACTAGTCTACCTCGTGAAATAAAAATTCAAAACCTAAGGTGCTACCATATAACCTATTAGTTAAACTTGTCGCTACCTTAGGTTTTATCTTCACAGGTAAGTAGTTCTTAAATACGGAATTATTTAGTTAATAATTGTACAATTTAATTTAGATCTAATTTAATTATGTTAAAGTTAGGTGGTGTTAGGGTTAGGTTTAGGGTTATGATTAGGGTTAGGGCTATGTTAGGTTAGGTTTAAGGGTTAATATAGGTTTATTTCGTGGTAGTGCTGTGGGAGGCCAGAGGTTTTCGGGGTTAATAACTTTATTTAGTGGCTGCGATCATCGGGAGTAGTGGCAGACTTAGGGGTTAATAATTTTATTTAGGTCGGTGACCGATATCGGGAGATTAGGAGTTAATAACTGTAGGCAGGTGTCGGTTGATGTTCAGGGGCAGCAGAATTAGGGGTGTTTAGACTCAGGTTTATGTTAGGGTGTTAGGTTTAAACTGTATTTTCTTTTCCCATCAGAACTCAATAGGGCTGTGTCTCGGAGCCTTTTGATTCCGCGATCCAGGTGTTAGATTTTTTTTGTCGGCTCTTCCCCAATGATGTCTATAGGGAAAAGACTGCCCGAGCATGTTAAAACGCCGCTATTTTGGTGCCGTAAGGGTGCAGAATGGAGCTTAAATCTCCCATATCGCATGTGCAAGCGAATGTTTTTACAAAACTTGTACATGGCAGCGCTATAGGGAATTAAATAACAGCAACTTCTTGTTCCGTTTGTTTACTTTCCCTATAGAGCTCAAAACTGTAATCTAGCTGAGAATTTGTTATTGGAGATTGTGGAACACCCTTCTACTTATCTATGCTGCAACAAAGGAGGCGACCTATACGCCCCATTGTGGGTCGGATTACAAGTGGCCTTTCATCTGAAAGTAAACACCCAACAAAGTACATCTTTTTGCGCGTTTGGGTTAGAGTGTGCATTACAAGTTGAAAGTAAAACTTCTTGCTCGCCGGAGCGAAACTTGACGCTTGCTAACTAATGTTTTTTGGATGTTGTGATCGCGCTAATTTTTCTTCCCATAGAATTCAATAAAGAGCGCAGCAAGAAAAAAACAATAACATTTATTGCTTGCACGCTAACCCCAACAGGAGTTTAATCTAATATTTAACACTTCAATGATCTTCACCGTACAGGAAAATTTTATTTTTTTATTTTAAATAGATATTTCTATATATATATCGTATATCCCTATAAGCCTATACTATATATATTTATATAATATATATATATATATAACTATATCTTTTATATAATATTTATATATCTATATATACTATATATATATAACATTAACACATTATAGATAAACTATAGAAACACTATTTACTAAAAAAAAAAAATTACTATGTGAAAAAACATGGAATACAAAATATGCTTAACATGCTTAAGGTTTCACGCTATTAGGTCTAACGTCGGGTGTCCGGGTTAGGCACATGACGAATTAGTTATCTTAAGGTGTGTTATGTAAATATTACAAAATATTAACTAGGGGTTACAACGAGTCAGCCTATAGTTCTCTAACTTCTACTTACTCTTATTGCTAATCATAGGATATGCCGGACTTGCTTATTATATCTTAGTGCTCTGCTGGAGGAACTGGAAACAAAAGTGTGTGAGAAAATTTGCAAGTCTCAGCCGAGCAGCAGTTAGCCTTATTTCATTCAAGAGCTGTATGAGCTGCAAACTAGCATACCGCTAAACGCTATACAGTCTCCCTAATCTTTAACCCCAGAACATGTACACACGAAGGGACAAAGGAAGACTGCTGAACCATGATTCTAATCCTTACCTAACCTTATCTCCGCGTGTTCAAGGAGAGCGGCTCCAAGAGAGGTGATAGGTGAAAGTGAGAATATACCCGCGGTCCATGGTTCCATATTTGCTGCTCGATCGTGGCAGACTGTTGTCTGGACTGTCTGAAGAGAACCCATCGCCAATCTTGAACCATGAGGATACGGTAGGGGAGTGTGGCCCGCTTCTAGCTAGAGGCTCGAACACGTGTCAGCTTGAAAACCTTGCAATATCTGCTGACAAGATAACGTCAATCTCAGAGTAACGGGCATACAACAGAGCAGCGCCTGAGCACTATCGTAGTGTTGAGACGATGGGACCAACTGGACTTGACTCCTGTGCAATGTGGGCTCCCACCAACTACCTATGCAAGTATAGTGGCAGCTTGAATAGGTTCCTTATACTCCGGGCCGGAGTGGGTTAATGCTAGCTCTGTGAAGAGGGAGATCGCTACCAACGAAACACAATCACTGAACCCGGAAGTTTGCTCACTTGCCGACTATAAAGATCTGACTGGTTTGTTGGAAATAATGTCATAACAACACGCATAATATCTATATCTTCCAGTGAAGTGTCCGATCTTGTTTGATAATAACTGAGTCTATTTGTTTATGATATACTTTATTGATGACTTTATTTATGAAGACTGTGTCTGATACTTTAAAGTCACAACCTAATGCTCTAACTATTTACTCCTTCAGAAATATAATGCCTGTCAGGGTTTTGTTATGTCTATTGTTAATCTCGTTCTTATATTTACATTATTCAGTTGTATGTCACATAACACAAGCAAAACAATAGCTTTATTTTAGGTGGAAGGTTTATTTTGCAAAAGTTAATTTAACTACACATAAAATGGTATAAAATGGTACGATCCACTAAATGACTATGCAAGTGCCCACCCTGTTCCATTAGGTGTACTAATCATTATCCCAACCAACTGTAGATCAGCTAAACATTTTAGCACTGTACTTGGTAGGCGTATTAAATGCAGGAGGATAGTCATAGTATATCACAGCCATTAGGTAGTTAATAGGCTAAATCAAGATATAGATCTCTACTATGTGTCTTACTATTACATTTATATACTGGGGACCAAAAAGTGGCCCCATCATAATATATACTTAAACATATACTTGTGTCACTGCTCTATATTTTTTTCAACTCTTCCCCCTATGGTAAATAAATTAGTTTGAGGTCCAAAAGCGACCTTGTATATTACGGAGAGTATATAATAGAAAATGGAGGTTTGGTATCTATATGTTCCTCACATCTGTTTTTACGTGTACATTACATTGCACTTATAACTTGCTGACCACACTATTTACATTGTGCTTAAAAATTAAAAAAAATAATAATAATTAATGTAAATAATTACTAAAGATGTGCTAAAACATTATAAATAATCCATATTTTTTAATATTTTCATATGACTCCTTAACTAATTTTTCATGTGCACTGAAACACAAAACCAAAAGTGTGTTACGCATATTTTATAATCCAATGTTCTTCACTTAGATTTTTTTTTATTTTTATTTATTATATATATTTATAAATATATTTGATAATGTAAAATATATATTTATACCTATATATCTATAGAAATAGATATATAGGTATAGGCATATATATATATATATATATATATATATATATATATATATATATATATATATATATATATATATACTGTACATAATATGAGTAATGAGTACACCCCTGGGCAATATCACTTACATTTTAAATAATTCAAAATTGTTTTATTTCTAAGTTGACAAGTAGGGGCCTATAGATATGCCTATCTATTTCCTTACATTTTTTAAGGTTTTTACTAGATCTTATGCACATAGGTTTTCTGCTCATTGATTTTATCTGTGATTTTATTTTAGATTCTGTTTAAGTTTTTTTTTTTTTTTAACCTCTTAAGGACATATGACGGAATTTTTCCGTCATAAAACAATTGAGCAAACTGAAAGCTGTGTCCTTAAAGGGTTAAGATTGATTATACTGTGATTTTATCACCTCTATTAAGGGAGACATCCCTTCTATACATATATTGTCTTTAATTGTCTTTCATATACATGAACTATTCATAAACTCTACATGAATTTCCATACCCTCTTTAGTCATTATCTGGTATCATTGTTTAGCATTTTTTAGCATATATTAATTGTGTTAATAATAAATATATTGTGTTATAAATAAATATATTATGTTATCATACTCCAGTACTCTATTGGTCTTTTTTTGAGCTTTCCTTATTCTATATTTTCCCTATTTGCATTTTCTGTTAGCTAAACCTATGGAAGGGTTAGTCTGGATAGGAGCTTATAAAGTACATTTCTGTGCGCCCTGTTTTTCCGTTTTTTTTTCCAGTCTAGATTTACTATTGTAAAAATACCGGCCCCAAAGCAGGAAATCAATGCAACAAGTCACTGCACCTTTCATTACTGGGATTCAAATCTTTTATTCTTTTCAATACTTTACATGGCCACCTTTATTTTTGATGACAGACTCAATCCTCCTTGGCATGGAGGAAACCAGTGTCGTACACATTTCTGGAGAGATGTTCTCCCCTTCTTCAGAGATATTTATTTTAGCTGCTCTTTGCTAGAGGGGTTACAAATAAATATATTATGTTATCCTATTCCAGTACTCTATTGCTCTAATATAGTAAATTTAAACTGTTAGTTTAATTTTACATAAGAGCAAATACCCTACTGTAAAACTTAAACTTAATGCAGTTATGGTTATCCAATTTTGAATCATTTGTTTAGAATCCACCCTTATGGTTATCCAATTTTGAATCATTTGTTTAGAATCCACCTGTAAGCGTTCCGTACTCCTCTCCGGCCCGACAATCCACACCAAACTCTGCTTTTCATGTTCTTCCCGCTGGTGCGCTTGTGATAATGTTCCTCACGGAAACTTCAAACACCACTGGAACAACTGCACCGCTTCAAGGGTGCCCAGGAAGAACCGGAGTCCTCATTGCCATCTCCAGAAGAAATACATGCAAATAATATAACGCCCTTGCACTCAATGAAGCGGTAAATGGACTTCAAAAAAAACTTCTTTATTTCCATAAAACCAAAGCTTCAAGTGATATAAAAAGCCAAACGCGTTTCATTAGTTAAAACATAATTTTCTCAATGGCTTCTTGGTCTGCAGTACCTGCACAGGTGTTTGATGGAGGAATAGGTAATTGTAATCCCTCCTCCATATTCTTCTTTAACTCCCTAGTGCCTGGTGCAGAGCAAATGGATGCCTAAGGACATTGTGTTACATATGCTTATTTATACACATCCCTTACCATTTCCATATGTTAAATGCAAATTAATGGCTTATACATAAATAAATAAATACATTGTAAAAAGAATAGGCATATTCTATACATATTTACTTATATCAAGGTCTAAGGATACTTAAGTATGCTACTAAATAACGATCATTCTATCATGTTCATTTTTACCTAAAAAGGTTATATAAATCTGGTATGCAAAAATGAACAATATTAACCATTTTATTCAGATGTGATAACCTGATCACATAAGGTATTTTAACCTAAGTTGATTAAATTGCTTGTTCATTATTCGATAAACATTTTCACATCCCATTCTAAATTTAATCCTAAAGGGATTCTTGTTCCTAGGTGAAAAATCCAAAACACCTCTTGTTTTCTGAGGATCTTAAAGGACCAGTCAACACATTAGATTTGCATAATCAGCAAATGCAAGATAACACAACAATGCAATAGCACTTAGTCTGAACTTCAAATGAGTAGTAGATTTTTTTTCTGACAATTTTAAAAGTTATGTCTTTTTCCACTTCCCCTGTACCATGTGACAGCCATCAGCCAATCACAAATGCATACACATACCATGTGACAGCCATCAGCCAATCACAAATGCATACACGTACCATGTGACAGCCATTAGCCATTCACAAATGCATACACATTTATTCTTGCACATGCTCAGTAGGAGCTGGTGACTCAAAAAGTTTAAATATAAAAAGACTGTGCACGTTTAGTTAATGGAAGTAAATTGGAAAGTTGTTTAAAATGGCATGCTCTATCTGAATAATGAAAGTTTAATTTTGATTGAGTGTCCCTTTAACTCTTTCCCCTCCTCTAAACATTTAAGTGATATTGCACTGGAGTGTGCTCACTTCTGTTGTATACTGTATATATATAAACATTTATTTAAAATAAAAACAACATTTTCCTTTATGTGAAGAACATTGGAATATTTACAGTAAATTCACAGTAGAACACATTATTAAATATTATTATTGAATTGTTATTTGGACACACACACATACTGTATATATAAGTAAGAGTGTGTGTATGTATGTACAGGGAGTGCAGAATTATTAGGCAAGTTGTATTTTTGAGGATTAATTTTATTATTGAACAACAACCATGTTCTCAATGAACCCAAAAAACTCATTAATATCAAAGCTGAATAGTTTTGGAAGTAGTTTTTAGTTTGTTTTTAGTTATAGCTATTTTAGGGGGATATCTGTGTGTGCAGGTGACTATTACTGTGCATAATTATTAGGCAACTTAACAAAAAACAAATATATACCCATTTCAATTATTTATTTTTACCAGTGAAACCAATATAACATCTCAACATTCACAAATATACATTTCTGACATTCAAAAACAAAACAAAAACAAATCAGTGACCAATATAGCCACCTTTCTTTGCAAGGACACTCAAAAGCCTGCCATCCATGGATTCTGTCAGTGTTTTGATCTGTTCACCATCAACATTGCGCGCAGCAGCAACCACAGCCTCCCATACACTGTTCAGAGAGGTGTACTGTTTTCCCTCCTTGTAAATCTCACATTTGATGATGGACCACAGGTTCTCAATGGGGTTCAGATCAGGTGAACAAGGAGGCCATGTCATTAGATTTTCTTCTTTTATACCCTTTCTTGCCAGCCACGCTGTGGAGTACTTGGACGCGTGTGATGGAGTATTGTCCTGCATGAAAATCATGTTTTTCTTGAAGGATGCAGACTTCTTCCTGTACCACTGCTTGAAGAAGGTGTCTTCCAGAAACTGGCAGTAGGACTGGGAGTTGAGCTTGACTCCATCCTCAACCCGAAAAGGCCCCACAAGCTCATCTTTGATGATACCAGCCCAAACCAGTACTCCATCTCCACCTTGCTGGCATCTGAGTTGGACTGGAGCTCTCTGCCCTTTACCAATCCAGCCACGGGCCCATCCATCTGGCCCATCAAGATTCACTCTCATTTCATCAGTCCATAAAACCTTAGAAAAATCAGTCTTGAGATATTTCTTGGCCCAGTCTTGACGTTTCAGCTTGTGTGTCTTGTTCAGTGGTGGTCGTCTTTCAGCCTTTCTTACCTTGGCCATGTCTCTGAGTATTGCACACCTTGTGCTTTTGGGCACTCCAGTGATGTTGCAGCTCTGAAATATAGCCAAACTGGTGGCAAGTGGCATCTTGGCAGCTGCACGCTTGACTTTTCTCAGTTCATGGGCAGTTATTTTGCGCCTTGGTTTTTCCACACGCTTCTTGCGACCCTGTTGACTATTTTGAATGAAACGCTTGATTGTTCGATGATCACGCTTCAGAAGCTTTGCAATTTTAAGAGTGCTGCATCCCTCTGCAAGATATCTCACTATTTTTGACTTTTCTGAGCCTGTCAAGTCCTTCTTTTGACCCATTTTGCCAAAGGAAAGGAAGTTGCCTAATAATTATGCACACCTGATATAGGGTGTTGATGTCATTAGACCACACCCCTTCTCATTACAGAGATGCACATCACCTAATATGCTTAATTGGTAGTAGGCTTTCAAGCCTATACAGCTTGGAGTAAGACAACATGCATAAAGAGGATGATGTGGTCAAAATACTCATTTGCCTAATAATTCTGCACTCCCTGTATAAGTGTGCACAAGTGTCAGTAAGAGTGTGTGTATGTATGTATAAGTGTGCACAAGTGTCAGTAAGAGTGTGTATGTATGTATAAGTGTGCACAAGTGTCAGTAAGAGTGTGTGTATGTGTGTAGGGTATATGTGTGTGTACTAGTATATTTTAGTGTGCATACTTGAGTGTGTATGCACACATATATGAATATGATTGAGCATTCATCTGAGTATTTAAATGAGCATGTGTTTGTTCGTGTGCATGTATTTATATAAATTTTCAGCATAAAAACACAAAACATTATTAAAATTAAGAAAAATATTTTTTTCCATTCATGGTTGTGATTTTAGTGACTAACTAGAAATTTAATTTATTTGCTAAAGGTTCTGCTTCAGCTAATAAAATAAAATGTCACAAAAGGCTTAAATTGATATTTAATGGAAATAACACAACATATTAAAGAAGACTCTGCACAGGATAAAAAGAAAAAAATATATAAGCAAATAGGTTAATAAATATGTTCATTACCAGAAAGAAAAATAGTTATTTCACTGCTGATAAATACTGATATTACTTCTTTTTTTTTTATTTAATTAACTTTAAAGGCAAAAAATGGATGACATTGGTCTTTGCAATTCTCAGCATGTAATTTTCTTTTAAAGCTCACAGGAGAGATTCTGTAACCTGGAGTGATAAAAGACAGCAGCAAATGGAATAGTCTGTAGAATATATTACACATTTCTCCATCTGTATTTCCTGAATGGAAATAGATTGTACATTTACGCTGAAATATGCTGTACCATCATTTTACAAGCTCAGCACACAGTGAGAATTGATCTTTTTTTTTTAGATAATATCCTGATATGCTTCGTGCTGATGAATTGATGTGACAGCCAAATTAGGTCTTTACTTTTCTGCTTTGAGTTTTGACTTTGATGCTTTCTGAGCCAATCCTTACTTAAATTGTCTCTCTCTCTGTCCATTTTTCTGCATAACAATTTGTATTGTTTCATAGCAATAAAAAGTCTAGTAAACAAAGGCTTATATTGCCATATTTTGCTGCAGACACCTGCGAACTCCTGAGGCTAGGATATGTAGATTTGATCTTAAACAAAGGTACCAAGAGAATAAGGTAAATTTGATCAAGGACGCGCATTAGAAATATGTTTGTTGTTTTATTTCATGCTCATGATTGTTTATTTAGACTGTCATATCCTTTAATCACTTTGATGGGCACATCAGAACCTGACATGACTCGCCCATTTTTGCAAGCAGGGGGATCGATGATTAAACACTGTTTTCTGGATCATTGATGACATAGTGGGCGCCATGTGGTGATGTCACAAAGGGATTGAACCAGGATGCAACGTTCTTCAAGCCATTGATCTCAGCTCCCTTAAAAGCTACCAACCTCCAAGATCCTTCACTTGAAAGAATATTGTCTGTTTTTTTAAAACTATGGTCTTGGAGCAGTACTAGAATACTATTTTTATAAAAAACAAAGTAAAAAAAAACAAATGGGGATTTGCTTGGGGATATTACATTATATGCACAGAAAAATCTGGTATGCATAGAGACCCCTAATAAAGTTTATTTTCTATTAAACCAATCCCCTCTCTTAAAAAATACATGAAATATGTCTGTAAAGTCAGGTGATCACTGTGGTAACAGTATAGTCAGGTGATCACTGGTAACAGTATAGTTAGGTGATCACTGTGGTAACAGTATAGTTAGGTGATCACTGTGGTAACAGTATAGTCAGGTGATTACTGTAGGTAACAGTATAGTCAGGTGATCACTGGTAACAGTAGTCAGGTGATCACTGTGGTAACAGTATAGTCAGGTGATCACTGTGGTAACAGTATAGTCAGGTGATCACTGTAGGTAACAGTATAGTCAGGTGATCACTGGTAACAGTAGTCAGGTGATCACTGTGGTAACAGTATAGTCAGATGATCACTGTGGTAACAGTATAGTCAGGTGATCACTGGTAACAGTATAGTTAGGTGATCACTGTGGTAACAGTATAGTCAGGTGATTACTGTAGGTAACAGTATTGTCAGGTGATCACTGGTAACAGTTGTCAGGTGATCACTGTGGTAACAGTATAGTCATGAGATCACTATTGTAACTGTGAACACCTTACATGGAAAAGAAGTGTTTTTATTTCTGCACTTATTTTCTATATTATAACCCCAAAAGCCCGTATGGGCCCCTATTTCACATGTGGCTTCCCATGATGACAATTTAGTGAGGTGATCACAGTAACAGCAGCCGTTTTCAACATTATTTACTAAAATCTACTCCAAAATTATACTTTTTTTCTTACAGTTTTTGCTGCAGCTATCTCACATGCCATGGATTATAAATACAATTATGGTATTTTGTGAATCTGCTGGTTCTGCTGAAAAGAATAATATATAAATAATGTGTATGAGTCACTCACTGAAATTTTACTTAAAATAGGGTAAATGTAGGTTGATCAAAATTGGCTCAGCACTGGGTTGAAAAAAAGGCTAAAGTCACTTTACCTAAATGCTGAATCAGTTAAAAGTGATGAATCGTATCTGTAAAAAAATCTTTAGAAAAAATATAACATTAATATTTCTATTTAAAAAAAAGGAAGATATTTTACCACTAAATTTCCTCAGTAGCCACATCCCATTGTAAAGGGACTTCAAGCAGCCAATTAGAATGCTAGTCCCAGGACATGCAAGTGAGTGGTATGTGCAGCAAGTCATGTTATTTCACTTCTCAGTTTAAGGAAGTTTACTATGAAATCTCACGAGATTATGGTGAAATGTAACAAGATTACAGTAAAGCAAAATGTGAGTGCAGCACTAATGGTACTAATTGTAAATTATCTTTCACCATGACGATAACAGAAGCAGAAGGATAACTGATCATAGAGCAATTACTCTGGTGAACTGAAGACATTTTGAAGTGAAGTATCAGCTCAGGTAATATATTGTAGTTAGCTTTTTACAGATATGTTGCATCAATATCAAGTGGTTTAGCATATAGCATGTCCCTTTAAGTATTTTATATATTCAGAACAGACACGGAAATCTACTAAAAAAAACAAAAAATTTTTTTAGTTGTTTTGTATTCTTGTTCACTTACATGGAAGCAAAAAATAATCAGCAAATGAGAAAAGAAAACATGGAGATCAATTAATTCAATCAATAAAGTGGCCATCATGTTTTGTAAATTATTGGTTTGAATTTTAATAATATTGCATAGGTTCAAAGAGATATAAATCCAGCACATTGCTGTTAACTATTTCCCCCTATTCCTTTCATTCAGCTCTGAAAATTGTGGAATATCTAATTCTTCAGACTGAAAATAAACACAGCAAACTTCTCAAGGCTAACCTTAATACATATCTTTTCATAATTGGCTTCAGCAGATAACAACTGCAAAATAAAGCACTTTATACAAACATAATGACTGTGTCTAGCCTTGGAGGCCCATTTATCAAGCTCTGTATGCAGTTTGCGGGCCCGTGTTTCTCGCGAGTCTTCAGACTTGCCAGAAACAGCAGTTATGAAGCAGCGGTCTAAAGAACCCTGTCCACCTGCTCAACCCGATTGAGTATGATCGGGTTGTTTGACACCCCCCTGCTGGCGACCGATTGGCCGCGAGTCTGCAGGGGGCTCTTGTGAGCTGCTGGTGCAATGCTGAATACGGAAAGCGTATTGCTGTCCGCATTCAGCAAGGTTTTGCGGATCTGATCCACACTGTCGGATCAGGTCCGCAAGACCTTTGATAAATGGGCCTCATTCTGTCTGTACACACAAGCCTGGATTACTTCCTCCAAAATAAACCAGGAGGTAGATAAGGGTTGGCTGTTAAAACAACTATTGCAGTAAGTAAGATATTAATTTGTTTGAAAAATGTTTAGACTTGGATGATATGGTATTCTATAGCAAGTCAACAGATATATGTTATAATTAAAGATGTTTAGTGTCCTTTTAACCATAAGCTGATAAATAGTAAAAAAAAAAGTCACTTGGTCTTCAACAAATACCTGCTGAGCACTTAGTATCATAGTAAAGAAAAGAATCTTCAAGATGATGAGAAACCACAATCCATTTTCCTGTTTTTACCTCTGCTGTGCATCTCAATTTTCTTGTGCAATCTTAAAGGGACAGTGAACTGCAAAATAGTTTTTGCCTTAATGTGTTCCCAATGACATGTTATACAAACTGCAAAGTATAAAATGTATGAGATATTGATCCTTTATGTTTTTTTGTAAATTAATTTGCTGGATTTGCTCTTTGAAACCACAGCCCGTTAAAATAGGCTAAGATTGAAGAGTGATCAGAAATCCTTATATCACTCAGATGCTTCCCTTTATCTCTGTCTTTATCCAATCCTTAGAAAGAACAATTGAAAATGAACATTTTAGAACATTATCTCTCCCACACCCTACTGGAAGTGTAATTTCTTCTTCTGGCTGTGTTTACTGTACATAGTTTGTCAGTAGCCTATACTTAGGTATATAAACTTTCACTATAGGTAGGAACACCACAGGCTAAATCAGTTATTTCAAATGCTGATACAAAGGCAAAGGAGCTATTTGTAAACAATTGAATACATTACAGCAGGTAAAATTAATCTTGTGAACAAATTAAAGGGGAGAAGAATGTTGGGTAAACTGTCCCTTTAAAGACAGTAAAGTCAAATGTATCTTTCAAGATTCAGATAGATCATGTAATTTTATACAACATTCCAATTTACTTCTATTATCAAATATGCTTTGTTCTCTTGGTATTCTTTGTTTAAGAGTAAATCTAGGTATACTCATAGTAGCTCAGGGGTTTGCACGTGACTTTAGTCACTCCATGGCAGCAGTGTTTTGCAGCATTGTATACAGCAGTACCACACTCCTAAGCTACTATGAGTCTAGCTAGATTTCAACAAAGAATACCAAGAGAACAAAAGCAAATTTCATAATGGAAGTAAACTAGAAAGTTGTTTAAAATTACATGTTCCATCTAAACCTTGAGATTTAATTTTGCTAATTTATGCCTGGGATAAACATAAGGCTATCCTACATAGTAACTAACTTGGGATAAGCATAAGGCTTTCATATGCACTAACTAATGCCTGGGATAAGCAAAACGCTATCCTACATACTAATTAATGACAGGGATAAGCATACAGGTATCCTACATACTAATTAATGCCTGGGATAAGCATATTGCTATCCTACGTACTAATTAATTCCTGGGATAAGCATAAGACTATCCTACATACTAATTAATGTCTGGGATAAGCATAAGGATATCCTACATACTAATTAATACCTGGGATAAGCATAAGACTATCCTACATACTAATTAATGTCTGGGATAAGCATAAGGATATCCTACATACTAATTAATGCCCGGGATAAGCATAATGCTATCCTACGTACTAATTAATGCCTGGGATAAGAATAATGCTATCCTACTTACTAATTAATGCATTGGATAAGCATAAGGCTATCCTACATACTAATTCATACCTCGGATAAGCATAATGCTATCCTATGTACTAATTAATGCTTCGGATAAGCATAAGGATATCCTATGTACTAATTAATACATGTGATAAGCATAAGGCTATCCTACATACTAATGAATGCCTGGGATAAGCATAAGGTTATCCTATGTACCAATGTATGTTTAGGATAAGAATAAGGCTATCATACATACTTTTTAATGCCTGGGATAAGCATAAGTCTATAATATACTGTATACTAACTAATGCCCGAGATAAGCATAATGCTATCCTACATACTAATTAATGTCTGGGATAAGCATAAGGCTATACTACATACTAACTAATGCCTGGGATAAGCATAATGCTATCCAACATACTAATTAATACCTGGGATAAGCATAAAGCTATCCTACATACTAATTAATGCATGGGATAAGCATAATGCTATCCACATACTAATTAATGCCTGGGATAAGCATAAGGCTATCTAGGGCTCGATTTATCAAACATATTCTCCTTAATTTGCGCCTTAATTCACGCCGTCGTAATATATCTCCTATTTATCATTAAGAAATACTCCTAAAAATGTGCAAATACGACTGCAAAATTCTCGCCCTTCAATGTCCCTCGCCTAGGCGCACATTTGCGCAAATTAAAGCTTTAAAACGCCCTTTTCAGGGTGTATATTCAAGAATACGACCTATTTCTCTCCAAAATAGATATTTATCATTATTTTGCGCCATTGGAGAGCCTAAAGTTCTCCTCCTAATACGACTACTAATGTTCTCCATGAAGAGATAGGAGAACATCTAATTTACTCCATATTTTCAGCACAAGAAGATGGATTATTTCCTTATTTTGTCTGCAATTTCTTTAGCAAGGGGCCATGAAAATCGAAGAAATGAACAGATTTTGCCAATACGTAGACGGCAAAGAGTTCACGAGTTTTTCTACCTCGTTGTGGACTACAGGCATTATCTGATTATCAGATAAAAAAAAGATTTCGCCTAAACAGGGAGAGCATACAAAATCTATATGTTCTAATACAGAATGATCTAGAGCCACAGACTAGAAGAACAAGGGCAATACCTGGAATGCTCAAGTTATTGGCAGTTTTGCATTTCCTAGCCACGGGCTCTTTTCAGGCTGTGTCCAGTGCAGTGGTTGGCATGAGTCAGCCTTCTTTTTGTAGACATTTGAGGACTGTGTTAAAAGCGATTTTGAAGCATCTAAATAAATTTATATATGTGCCAAGGAATGTACATGAATGGCACCAAGTAAAATCTGGTTTTTATCAAGTTGCCCGGCATTCCAAATGTCCTAGGTGCAATTGATTGCACACATATTGCAATTAGACCACCAGCTTTAAGGGAGGAGCAATATCGAAATCGGAAACACTTCCACTCTCTCAATGTTCAAGCAGTATGTGACTCTAACCTTCGGTTTTGGGGCAGTAAGATCAGGTTTTCCAGGGTCATGCCACGATTATCACATATTAAAGCAGTCTGCTTTATTTGCAGCATTTGAACGTGGAGAGATGCCACACGGTTGGCTATTAGGTGAATATTAAAATTTTTTTATTTATTTATAAAATGTCATATTTTAACCTCATAAACCTGTTGTTACATGTCGCTAATTTGTAATTGTCTTATATTTTTGAAGGTGACAGCGGGTACCCCTGTAGGCCTTGGCTCTTGACACCTGTACCAATACCTCATACACGATCAGAAATCAAGTTCAACGAATCTCACAGGTCGACAAGGAGTGCTATTGAGCGTACATTCGGGGTACTGAAAATGAGATTTCGGGTGTTGGACCGTTCTGGTGGTGATCTACAATATTCCCCAGAGAAATGTAATGACATAATTCTGGTGTCATGCATAATGCACAATATTGCTATTTCCCAACTAAATATAGATGAGGTGTGTCTGGAGGATGTTCCAGAAGATGTTTATGTTCCTCATGAAATTGTCACAAGACATACCACAAGAGCTGGAGTGGAAAATCGTCTTGAAATTATTGAACGATTTTTTAGATGTAAGTCTACTTAATAAAATTGTATTAACATGTTAATATTGTTTGTTCTATATAATTAATTACATCTTTTTTCTTTTTTTCAGGAAATTTTATGATTGGATTCAAATACCTTGGTTTAATTTAATAATTAAAATTGATAGAATTGTATATATATATATATATATATATATATATATATATACATATATATATATATATATATATAATTTTATTTTTATATAAGAGAAATTACATAGTTTGATACCAAAGTTGTGTTGTGTTATTTATATATCTATATCTCTCTCTCTCTCTCTCTCTCTCTCTCTCTATATATATATATATATATATATATATATATATATATATATATATATATATATATATATATATATATACATATATATATATGAAACAAAAAAAGCGTGTATGTCAAAGGGTTAAAAAACCTCTCTTTCAAAACACAGAACTGCGCTCTAAATAAACCTATTTTTTTAAAATACAATATAAATATCTGGATGATGCCAAAAATCAAAACATTCAAATAATCAAATAATATTGATTCATTGAAAATATATAACAGAATGAAATATATAATGATAAGATAATAAATCACAATAAAAAGGATAAGTTGGTTGGATCCCACGTAATAGTGCAGATCAATTGTAGGTGTCGGCTGCTGTATCTTATTAATCCTCCGGAATCTCACGGAGTAAGGTAGAAATCTAAAAAAATGAGAAAGAAAGCGCACAAAGGCACCTACATAGTGCAAATCAATTTAATTTAAACAATAATACAGGGGTATATTAAAACTGCTCCCCGTAGGGTATCTACTCACAAGAGTCAACCTCAAACTTGTGAGGTATGTTGAGCATGTAGTTTGAAAGTTCCGCTCAGAACCGCTTGCTATGAAAGTGCTTAATCAAAGAAGTCAGGACAAATCCAACCTGAATGCCGGGTGTCGCTGTCTGTAACTCGAGATCTGGACAAGTATTTCTCCCGGCCTCTTATTCCACTCACATCCCTTTTTGGTAGGAGTTTTTTTGGGATACAATCTTTCTTGAGCAAAATGGTCCGTGCAGATACAAACACAGCTGATCGCAAATAGTGCTGGCAGAATGGTGAACCGCTGAGGGAGAGAGCTGAGATCCCAGGAACAATTAATGAGGATTCAGAATTCAGTCTGTGCTGATCCAAAGTGAGGCTAGAGTGATGATTCTCAGTAGTATCAAATTACCTAGCTATCCCAAAAAAACTCCTACCAAAAAGGGATGTGAGTGGAATAAGAGGCCGGGAGAAATACTTGTCCAGATCTCGAGTTACAGACAGCGACACCCGGCATTCAGGTTGGATTTGTCCTGACTTCTTTGATTAAGCACTTTCATAGCAAGCGGTTCTGAGCGGAACTTTCAAACTACATGCTCAAACATACCTCACAAGTTTGAGGTTGACTCTTGTGAGTAGATACCCTACGGGGAGCAGTTTTAATATACCCCTGTATTATTGTTTAAATTAAATTGATTTGCACTATGTAGGTGCCTTTGTGCGCTTTCTTTCTCATTTTTTTACATATATATATATATATATATATATATAGAAATACATTTTTTTTTAATTAAAAATAGAATTTATATAGTTTATAACCAAAGTTGTGTTGTGTTATTTATACATATCTTTTTCTCTTTTTGAATAAAAAATGAATATTTTGAAACAAAAAAATGGTTCGTTATTTACTTTGAATAAATTTTTTTTATTTATTAATATTTATTAATATAAAAAACTTTATTAAACAACAAAAATTAACATCAAAACAGTGAACTCTAATAAACATTAACCAAGGCTATAAGTGCGTTAAATATTTTAGAACCCGTAACTTGAAGGTATATATGGAGAATAGAATTAGAAATCAGGATGTCGTCTATTCAAGAACTCTAACTTTTTCTGATAATACTCCTTTTGCACTGTTAATTGTTCTTGAAGTATATTATTTCTTTGTTTTTCCAATTCTATCATTTGTTTAAAAAATTCATTTTGTTCGTTTCTGAAAGACAATGCCATATCTGTTAATCTTTCAACCTCATTTGGTCTCTCCGGTTCATCTATCGGGCATTGTTCTGCATCCTCAATCTCTTCCTCACATTCTGATTCCTCTACATGTGGTGTTTCAACTTGTGTTGATGTTTGTCCCTCTATTTGTGTCTCATCATCATCATCCTCCTGACAAACTGTGTCAGTCACAAGTGGTTGTAATGTGATTTCTATTTCATCTATGAATGTAAAAAATAATTATTTTAAAAATTAATAAAATTAATTAAAAAAAAAAAAAAAAAGGTCAATAATTACCATCAAATAATGTAATTGACGAATCTTGCATAGTTTGTAGTAATCCCATGACACCTGTAACAAAAATACATTGATATTCATATATATGTTTTTAAATTAAATATCTTTACATAAACAGAATTTTCATGGCGAAAAGTAAGAAACGTAGTAATACATATTCATTGTCCATTCTTTTCATTAATACAAATGATATTATCATTTTTGTAATATACTTGTACTTACTGGTAGTTTCTTCCCTGCATGGTATACCACATGAAGATGTTGTGGGTTGTTCACTAGTCAACTCAGACTCGGATGGTAGGTCCACCTGGGCATTTTCTAATTCATTTTCTAATGCCTGTTCATGTTCTTCTATAGTAGATATAAACAAATTAAAATTTAATTAAAATTAAATATTGAGAAAATGAATATACAAAATACATGTTAAAGAAATAGTGTAGTGTAAATTATTATTTCATTATTCTGATAGAGCATTGAATTTCAAAAAATGTTTATAATTCAATACTATTAAAATTTTTATATTTTCTTCTTTTTGGATTATCTCTCATTTCCCAAACAAAAAATCTAAGTTTAGAAGCGTGGCCATTTTTGGGTGTGACACCTGTTTAGCGCTTGCTGATTGGTTTCTTTTTAAATGTAGCCAGCCAATTAACAAGCGGTATCCAGGTCCTCATCCAAAAATGGTCCTGCTTCCAAGCTTACAAGCATACTTTGTTCAATACATATTAAAATAAAAAAAATAAAAAATATTCATATAAAAAAATTATTAACAGGGTATGCTCTGTCTGAATCTTGAAATATAAGTTAAGAATATATTATACTATTCGTTTAATAGCAATCAATTAGATATTTACCTCGAAAATCCATGGTATCTGATGGTACATCAAGTCCCACCACGACAGCATCCCCCATCCTGGCATACAGCATCTGTTCGTAGTCAAGCAGTTCAGCCCTATATGCGGGGCCTCCACCAGTTCCTTTTGATAACTGCTTTTCCTTGCATACTTTTCTTTTAATATTCTTACGAATATCATTCACCCGCTTCCGACAGGCCCTGACGTCTTTCGGAAAACTACCCTCTGCTGACACAGCACGACTAATTTGTTCCCAAATAGCCTTTTTTCTTTGAGGGTTGACAGATTTTGCTTGATATCCGATAATAATATCGTAATGTTCGATGACCACTTCAACTAGAATACAGTTCTGTCGATGACTAAACATCACACTTCGGCCACTTTTCGTTTTTCCAGCTAGTCCAGTAGCCATCGCAAATTTAGATCAAAAAATGGCGCTAATAAAAATAGTGTCTTCGTTAGAAGTCAGAATAAAGTAATGAACAATTATCACTAACAACTTTTGTTCCAGAACGTTACAGAAATGGGGCGTTATATGAATAGATTACTGAATAATTTAAATAAAATTAGTAACTGTAATTTGATTGCACAATTAGAATTTACTTTATTCCTATTGGTCAAATGTGTATTTTTTTCAAATTGATGTGTTTTTATTATTATATACATTCTTTTTTAAAATTCGAAACTATTTGTATGTATCAATTGGGGTAACAACGAACATAGCCCTAAAAATAAATTTAAACTAGGAAAACAAATGTATCGACTGTAGAAATATCGTCACAGTTATTGCGCATTGTAACAATTGCCAGTTATCTTCTATCGACTGTAGAAATATAGTGCACGTTATTGCGCACTTGTAACAACTTACATGTAATCTATATTGATACAAAAAGATGTAACTTGTTTAATATTTTTTCTTTAATATTGATAAATAATGAAGTTTCGACTCGATTACTTATTTCTTTTAAAAGAAATCATTTTTAAAATGGGTATATTTTAATGCGCACTAACAATAACAATTAGTTCCGTTATTGGGTGGAGTTTTATGGTTAGAGAGATACATACATACATTTGAAGATGAATCGTTCCAAGAAGTTTTCCATTGGTGAATTACTGATTATCACCTATACAATGGAAAAGTATTTTCCGAAAAAAAGAAGGGGATATTCACATTGGAACAGGATAGAAGAAATCCAATTTTATCAGAGATGGTGCGACGGGTCAGACGTCTGTCTGGCCATAATAGGACTAGAAAACAGTGCCTGAAGCGTTATAATGATCTAATCCGGAGACAATCTAAATTAAGGACCCTAATAAGAAGCTATGTTATGAAATGTAAGTATTTATGTAATAGTTGTGTATCATTTTTTTAACTCTATTGTAATCTGTCATTAGTTGTTACTTTGTTTATCTTGAACTTTGTGCAGAAATATAATTGCAAATTTTGTATCCATTTTAGATTTATTGCGGTTTGTGAAACAGTATTAACAATGTAATTGTTTCAGTCTGATGTTGTACTGTACAATCGATTAACAATATAAATACAATTGTATTTCAATTTTTAACAGTCAAAAATAGAAAAAGGCCCCGTTATCTGCGCCCAATAAAATGGAATCCATCCAGTCCAGAAGCTGATTGTGATCCACTACCGACTGTTTTTCTGGAGTCTGAGGCTATAATGACAACAGGTATGAATATAGTTACTAAAATGTTTAATATTAAGATAACTCATCATTGATATTAACATTTATATGTTCAAAATTTTTACAAAAAGGGAAAAAGAAAAAAAGGCGACAACGTCGCAGAAGGCCAATGCCCATCATTGATGATGAATCTGACAATGAAGGTAGATTTCCTTAACATATATCTTACAAATAAATAAAATTATTCTATTTAATGACTATAATCATATTAATTATAGACATGATTGAGAAGATACAGACCAAAATGCCATTGAAGATATAATTGTTGAAGAGGAAAATAATAATATGAATCAAGATTCACCAAATAGCGAGCAACAACAAGACACTAATATATGTAGGTTCATATGTCTATTCAGTCACTCCTTATATGTCATTATTTGTACTAAAATAGAACTTTTGTTTTAGTGAATAATTATTGAAAAGAGATATGGATTTCAATCAGCATTGTTCAATTACATAAGTATTCCTGTTATAATTAATGTATGTCTTTCAGCTATTCAAGATGAAGGACAGAACCTTGAACATGAAGAAGAAATGCAATCTAATTCATCAATGTAACGGAATTTTATGATTGGAGTGAGTTCTTTGTGTATCATAACAATCTTTAGCTTTCACTATTGTGTGGAACAAAAGATGCATGTGCGTGTACACAGTATTATCAGATGACCATGCTTTTAAATAACAACAGAGGTGTAGATAAAACCTTCTAACAAGAGATTAGTCTTTTGTCTGTGTTTCTTGTTAGCATTAGTTAAAACACTATGGATCTTGTATACTTACTGAAATGTATTCAAGTCATGACATAACTATTTTTCTATTTCTCATTGGTATAGTGCCTGAAATCAAGAAATAACTATAAACAAAAAAGAAATTTTGGATACCCCTGCTGGACAGTTGAAAATAATTTGATGAGGAATACATAAAAGTGCAAAACTTAAGAGAAAAATATCAATCCTTTTAATTAGGAACAATAAAGAAAAAAATTATTTCTTTTCAGTTTTAAATAAAAAAAAATATTATGATATGGAAAATAACTTTATTTTGGTTTACAATAAATACATATATTTTTCAATTTAAAAGTGTGTGATGTGGTTTATTTAATCTAAAAAAAAACCTATATTAATGCTGAGGGGGGAGGTGGATATAAATATAAGAGTTGGGTTAGATCAAAGGGTTGGGTTATATCTTTGAAATACATAAACTCATGTTAGATAAGTAGTTCATAAGTCAATACAAAGATATAATTTGTAATACAATTTTGAATGAGATCTTGATGTGCTTTTCTTAAATAATATAAACATTGATACAACAAATAATAAAGTAGATATAAAAAAATTGTGTTATTTCAACACTTAAATTTTAATCTTACCCATTTAACTTAAGATTTATATGTGAGAGAATGTGAGTAATATGATCACAATTATTATATTCACAATTTTTAAAACATTGTTAGCGATTATCGTAAATATAAATAAATTTTGTGTTTATTGAAAAGCACACATCGAATTTGTAACATTGATAACTGAACAATACAAATTAAAAAGTAATCAATGAGAATTCACATTTATTTCTCATATGCGCTTTAATTTAAGACATTTTTAATAATAAATATGGCGCAAATATATGAATAACGGCGAGATTTATCAATATCACGCCACATCTCGCCTTTGGAAAGTAACGTAGAAATACGACCCCTTTTATGATAAATAATGGCGCACATGTGCGCCTATCGGATGGCGATATGCAGAGTACTTGACGGAGAACGGAACGGCGATCTTGAACAAAGTTTGATAAATCGAGCCCCTAATGTACTAATGAATGCCTCGGATAAGCATAATGCTATCCTACATACTAATTAATACCTGGGATGAGCATACGGCTATCCTACATACTAATTCATGCCCGGGATAAGCATAATGCTATCCTAGGTACTCTTTAATGCATGGGATAAGTAAAAGGATATCTTGTATACTAATTCATGCCTGGGATAAGCATAAGGCTATCCTACATACTAATGAATGCCTGGGATAAGCATAAGGTTATCCTATGTACCAATGTATGTTTAGGATAAGAATAAGGCTATCATACATACTTTTTAATGCCTGGGATAAGCATAAGTCTATAATATACTGTATACTAAATAATGCCCAAGATAAGCATAATGCTATCCTACATACTAATTCATGCCCAGGATAAGCATAATGCTATCCTAGGTACACTTTAATGCATGGGATAAGTAAAAGGATATCTTGTATACTAATTCATGCCTGGGATAAGCATACTGCTCTTCTACATACTAATTAATACTTGAGATAAGCATAAAGCTATCCTACATACCAATTCATGCCTGGGATAAGCATAATGCTATCCTACATACTAATTAATGCCTGGGAGAAGCATAAGGCTATCTAATGTAAGGCTATCCTACATACTAATTAATGCCTGGGATAAGCATAAGGCTATCTAATTAAGGCTATCTCCTACCTACTAATTAATTCCTGGGATAAGCATATGGCTATCTAATGTAATGCTATCCTAAATACTAATTAATGCCTGGGATAAGCATAAGGATATCCTGCATTTAATTTAGTTTGTGATAAGCATACGGCCATCTCAACGCACTAATTAAGCTGTATACTTTATAGACAAGTTGGGGCAGACTTGTTACAGGGTTGACTGGTTATACAGTGTGGTTTTTATATTCAGTAGTAGAGACCTTAGCTTCCTCCGTCTGGTGCCTGTATGGTTTCCTTATTTTTCTGAGGCTGTGGGGAAGATATAATTAAGTTTTGCTAATTAAGAATGTGATGGTGCTGAGTCAGCTGGATAAATACATTAATAGACTTCTCTTGCTGATAATTTTGTAGGCAAAAGGACTACTTTTCTTCAGACTGGGTTTAATTACTTCCATGCAGAGAGAGAGACGTTGTTGCTTAAGAGTAACACTGATTTCACTTTTCTGGTGATGAGTGAAGAAAAGTCTTTCTCATCTCTAGAATCAGAATAGTGGTTTGGATGATGTCATTGTGTGAAATGTTATGATCTCATGTGTAATAAAAAAGTGCCCAGGAAAGACTTCCACTCTAGTACAGAATTGATATTCAAGGATCCATTGATTACTAAGGGGCTCATTTCCATTGAGACATTACTTGGTTTGCGTGAGGTTGCCAACCGATAAATATGCTGTTGGAAAGCAATTTCGTGTATCAACTGCTTCAGATGCCGCATTATACCATAAACATTGGCAGTTAGGGTCTGGCTGACGAAAATATTTCCGTGTCCCGTAAAAAGCAATAGAAGCTCGTTAAGTGATAATTTACAACCAAGTTTACAGTGAAATGTGCCAACTGTTAATACATTGTCGGATGCTGACGATATATTGAAAAAAAAATGACCACGCAGTTCTGCTAGTGTAAAAGAGGAAACATTTGCTTTTTAAGGCAAAGTTCCCAATTAAATTTTAAAACTTTCTATAATGCCAGTGTTTCAATAAAGAAAAAAATAGTAATTTATATATTTATTGTTGTCCATGTAAAGAAATATTTGCACTTATGTTCTTATGGAAATATTAATAGTTTACGATAAGAATATATGCCAGCACATACAGTATCTACAAAATGCAAAGACCTAGGCCTAGGGCGCAATACATATTACATATATTAATAAAGTAGAACATTTAATTATAAAAAAGTAGTATTTTCTTATAGATAAAAAGAAATATTATGAATAAGCATATCTTTGTTGTTGTTTCTTTTAGAGGTGATCACAGGTAAGGAGTGTAGACTACAAAAAACAAGACGAAAGCGTCGGACTCAAGTGTAGCTTAAAAGTTTTAATAGTTTATAAGACACACGTAAAGTAAAAACTCACAAGATGCTTGTAGCATAAGTGCATATCATAGCCGTCTGCTATTGATGTCCCAATTTTCAATGTCACTCAGAGTCTGTATCCCGTAATTTTAGAATTCCAAAATTTCCCTTGATGTAAGAAAGCTCGTTAGTTACAAGCCAGCAACACCCGCTCTGCAGTCGCGGGAAGAGGACGTCTTACGTACGGTCGGACAATAGACCAGTCGGTGGATGGTTAGAAGAGTTACGGATCCTCAAAGGGACCAAAAAAAAGCAGTATACTTCAACGTGTTTCGTCCCGATCTGACGGGACCTTTGTCAAGAATACTGCAGCAGGCCTCCTTTAAAGCCCTTATATACCGAGGTTTTAATGGTTAATACTCCACTTGATAAAAATATAGATATTCAATTATGGGTATATAACGGGCTCAGAAGAGTGTAAATTGTGTGTAACATTTACCAATAAACTCTTACCTTAATAATTATAACGTTAAAACAATTGCATATTATATACTGTAATTCCCCTCAAAATTCATAAGTTGTATGCAACGTTCGTCAATAAACTCTTACATAATAAAACAATATTAAACAAATACATAAGTACACATTTTATAAATTCCCCTACCTATTTCAATATCAATTGTAAGTTCCCTTCATAATATATACCAAACATATTTAATCCTGCATAATTCATACAATAATATGAACATTATATAAACTCCAGAAAATAATAATAAATATGGATTAAAAAACACATTTTATACATTTAAAAATATAAATTACATGTGATAAAACAAATATATAATTTCATAAAAACGCCTGAATGTTAACTCTATATTTAACCCTTTTGGCTCAAGGCAATCTAAAGTTTTTATCCAAAAGGTCTCCTTTGTCTAAGCTTCAGTAACCTATTAGTGTCCCATCTATCTTGTGCAACCCTTCTATAATTTTAATACTATGATCTTTGGGATTTTTATTATGGCAAATTTTAAAATGATAGGACAACACTGTGATTATCAAAACCTGTTTCTATTGTTGGTTTATATATTCTCTAAGACGATACTTGATTTTCTTTTGGTCCTTCCAACGTAAAATTTTGCCACATTTGCAGCTGAGTTGATACACTACATAAGTAGTGTGACATGTGCACCTAAATTTGCACTTGTATGAGGCGACTAAGGAAGGAGTGTAGACGTTAAACATAAATGTGTATAGTATAAGGCTGGGTTACCATAGCAACTAACATGTTATGGCGCTATGATGGATGAGAACCCAATGTTGGATGTAAGCGTTACACAGATGTTAACTTACAAGTACACGAAAAGGGCGACTGCACACACTGTGCAAAATATTTTAATGGAAACATGGTAGTAAAATAAGCCATAAACTACGTTTAGCTGTTGGCAATAGCTAACGACTCAATTTTTTACAGCTCAATAGAAGACAAGACCCTAAGTAATAAACACTCACACAACCCTATAGATTGATAGGGGTACACATTTACAAGCACAAAGACAAAAACAAGTATGTTTTAAGCACAGGAACATTGATTAAACAAAAAGATTTAAAATATTCTCTTTTATATACAACAAAGAAAAAAATGACTTGTGTCATTTCAATTACTCTTCTTATCATAAATACTGTGGTCAGATTATAAGTGGAGCGCAATATATCACTTTCAGTAAAGCAATATTTGAGCTCCACTTTTTAATACCAGCGCATGCTAATGTGCGGCTGGTATTACAAGTTAAGCTCACAAGAGCGTGCTTCCATAGGCTCCAATATGAGAATCATTCTGATGCCCGTCAGAGACAACACAGAACTTAAAGGGACAATTCCAGTCAAAATATAAATGCACAAAGATTTATTGCAAAAATGCTTCTATTAAGAGTTCTCTGTTTTTATTGCTAACATTTTTCTCTGCACGTGCATGTGAAGCATAGCTAGATATTTTCACTGCATCCACATTTTATATAATGCACGCTGCTCAGATCTCCAGTGGGGCTTGCATCATGTGCACAATTTGGCTCCCGAACAAGTGTTCTGTTTAAAATGCTGGTGGACGGTGCTACTTAAATACACCTTTTGAAACAGCTATAGTTTGTATTAGAAGCATTTTTGCTAATACGTGGATATTACAAAATTGCTTCTGTTCAATACCTGAAATGCACCCATGTGGTTTCCAATTTTGGCTGGCATATCCCTTTAAGCACAGCGAAGGGGGTAAGTAGCACAGCCGATGGCAGCAGTTTGTAAACATATATGTATTTGATTATATACATATAGAGTTATGTGTTAATTGTGTATATAATAACACAAAATATATATGTATATAAGCATAGTACACATAAATATATATTGTATATACACATAGTACACACATAAATATATATGTATATACACATAGTAACACATAAAGTCATATATGTATATACACATAGTAACACATAAATATATATGTATATACACATAGTAACACATAAATATATATGTATATACACATAGTAACACATAAATATATATGTATATACACATAATAACACATAAAATATATATGTATAAATACACATAGGTAACACATAAATATATAGTGATATATACACATAATAACACATATTAACACATAAATATATATGTATATACACATATTAACACATAAATATATATGTATATACACATAGTAACACATAAATATATATACAGTATATACACATAGTAACGCATAAATATATATGTATTGTGACCTGGGATCTTGGAAACACACAGTCCTCAAAGCTGGAAACACCACACAAGGTTGTAGCTTTATAATATACAGTCTGTTTATTATCAGGTCTGGCAAAAAAAAACAGGCAAAATAAACATAAACAAAACAAACAAGGCTTGCTCCACTGAGCACTTACTAACAAGTACAACTGTCTGCACTAAGTAGCTTTTCACAAAAGTAATATTGCACAGACCTTTCAAACTTTGTCCTTTAGAGATAATTCCTCTCAGTCTCTCAGGAGAGTGTTTGCAGTTTCCCTTTACTGCTGGAAAATCTACCTCTCAACCCCTGACTGGGGATTTTATTAGCACCTGCTGTTAATTACCACATGCAGGTGAGTAGCTAGCTGAGTCAGACAGAATTCCTGGACTGGACTTTTTGACATAATGTGCTACTTGCAAACTGCGGGGTGGAGCACTGGCCCACCCTACTCTTCAAATACTCCACCCCAGGGACCCAGAAATAAATCACATATTTTCTCTATGTGGCAAACAAACATAACAATTCTCCCTGGGGTTGTCAGACCATACCCCGCACTGCAGCACTTTTGAGGGAATATAGACACCTTCCATTACTATGCCTTGGGTTCTGTCACACATCCTCCCCGCCAGCTCACTAGTGGGGTGAGCGACCATGGCCAAAAGCGTATGGATACGTGAAAGGCCATCAGCATTACCCTGCTTACTTCCTGCCCTGTGTTCTACTGAGAAGAGATAGGGTTGCAAACTAAGGAACCAGCGTGTAACTCTACTATTATTATCCTTATTTTGACTCATCCATTTGAGAGGTGCATGATCAGTAACTAGTCTAAATTTTCTGCCCAACAAATAATATTTGAGAGTTTCAACAGCCCATTTAATTGCTAGACACTCCTTTTCAACAATTGAATAGTTCTTTTCTCTAGGTTGAAGTTTCCGGCTCAGGTATAGTATTGAGTGCTCTTCACTTTCCAAGCCCAACATCAGAGGCATCCGTCTGTAAAACAAACTCCTTTGAAAAATCAGGGGTGACTAACACTGGTTGTCTACAGATGGCGTCCTTGAGATTTTGAAATGCCTGTTCAGCTTCAGAGGACCATTTTACTATTACTGGAGCTTTTGCTTTAGTGAGGTCAGTTAAAGGACCCGCTATAGTAGCAAAGTTGGAGATAAACCTTCTGTAATAGCCAACAAGCCCAATAAATGTTCTGACCTGTTTCTTCATCATAGGTCGTGGCCAATTCCTTATGGCTTCAACTTTAGCAAGTTGTGGCTTTACTATTCCTCTTCCAATGGAATAGCCAAGATACTTGGCCTTCTCCAAGCCAATGGTACATTTACTCGGATTTGCTGTCAGACCGACATTTCTTATGGAATTAAAGACAGCTTGCACTTTTGGCAAGTGAGACTCCAATCTTCGGCTATGTATGACCACCGTCATCTAAGTAAGCTGCGCATAATGAGCATTGGCCTTAAGATCCGGTCCATCATTCTTTTAAATGTTGCTGGAGCACCCATGTAGGCCAAAAGTAACACCTTGTATTGGAAGAGCCCATCTGGAGTAGAGAAGGCAGACTTTTCCTTTGGCCCGTCCTGTAAGCAGCACTTGCCAAAAACCCTTGGTCAAATCCAATGTGGTTAGGTACCTGCTCTCCCGAGTCTCTCACAAGTTCATCAACCCTTGGCATGGGGTATGCATCAAAACTTGGATATTGCATTCAGCTTCCGGTAATCATTACAAAACCTGATTGTGCCATCCAGGTCACTTTGGGACTTCTTCAATTACCCCAAGGTCCAGCATTTTCTTTACTTCCAATTTGATTGCTTCCCTCCGGGTGCTCAGGTATTCTATATGGCTTTGATTTATCCTTTTTTCCCGGTTCAGTGACAATGTCATGCTCTATTATCGTAGTTCTTCCTGGGACTGAGGATTAAACATCTTTATTTAATCTGATGAAGTCTTTTACCTCCCTCTTCTGGTGGATAGTCAGGGTTTCTGAGATATTGACTACGGGTTCATTCTCCTTCATTGTAGGGAGGTCTGCTGTTTTTATAGCCACAAGTGTTTCTCTTTCTTTCCACGGTTTAAGTAAATTCACATGGTAAATCTGTACCTCCTTTCGCCTCCCAGGCTGTCTTACTTTGTAATTTACTTCCCCCACTCTGTCAATGACTTCATATGGCCCATACCATGTTGCCAAAAATTTGTTCTCTACAGTGGGAACCAGGACTAGTACTCTGTCTCCTGGATTAAACACACGAACCCTGGCATTTCTATTATAGCTGTTCTGCTGGTGCTGTTGGGCATTTTCCATGTGTTCTCTAACTATGGGCATAATGGCTGTCATCCTATCCTGCATCTGAGTTATATGTTCAATCACACTTCTGTGAGGGGTTGACTCCTGTTCCCAAGTCTCCTTAGCTATGTCTAGCAACCCTCTGGGGTGTCTTCCATACAAAAGTTCAAAGGGCGAAAACCCAGTAGAGCTTGAGGGACCTCTCGGATGGAAAACATTAAATAAGGGCAAAAGGAAATCCCAGTTTTTTCCCATCTTTATCAATTAATTTTTGAGGCATAGCCTTTAGTGTTTTTATTAAATCGTTCTACCAGACCATCAGTTTGTGGGTGATATACGGATGTTTTCAGATGCTTTATATGAAGAAGATTACACAACTCCTTTGTAATTCTCGACATAAATGGAGTGCCTTGGCTGTTAATATTTCTTGGGAATCCCAACACGGCTTGAACATTAACATTAACTCTTAGCAATTGCTTTTGCTGAAGTAGTATGCGAGGGTATTTGCTCAGGTAACGTGTAGCATAGTCTACTATTACCAATATATACTGGTGCCCCCTTGCAGACTTACACGAGGACCCACAAAATCATACAATGCGTTAAAATGGGACCTCAATTATGGTAAGGGCACAAAGGGCTACGGTATGCTGTAAGAGGGGCAGTTAATTGGCATTCAGGACAAGAAGAACAATAGTTTGTGATAGATGCCATTACACTGGCCAATAAAACCTCCTAAGAATTCTCTCTCTGTTTTTTTTTCAATCCCCAATGTGACCCCCAAGTATTTGGCTATGTGCCCAGATTTAATACAGTGTGTCGATATGCTGGGGGTACTACCAGCTGTTTGACCAGACTCCTTTTTCCCAACTCTGTACAATAAATCATTTTTCCACTTCAAAGTATGGATAGGTGAGCGCTTTATCAGTATTAATGGGGGTGCCATTTCATATGGAAATATAGTTTCTAGCCACAGCTAAAGTTGGATCTCCCATTGTGCAGCCCTAAAGTTACTTGGGGCTAACCTCTAGGTCAGTTATGTCTACATCAGGTTCAGATAATTAGATTGACCTGTATTATTCTGTTCAGTATTACCTCCAACTAGGGTTTCCATAGGGGTTGAGTGTTTCCCTCTAGCAGGAGTTATTTTGTCTAAGTCATCCCCCAATAAATCAGAAAATGGAAAGTGACAAACAGAGCCCTCTACTGAATCCGGTGAATTTTCCTCAGCAGCATCCCATAGATTCATAAAATGGGGAAAATATCTGCCTATTATCATTTCATGGACTAATTTATCCACTAAACCAACTCTATGATTTATAGGGCCATTTTGAGTTTCAATAAGTACTTTAGCAGTTGGATACTTGTGTATGTTCCCATGGACACAAGCAATATCTAGGTTCTGGTAATCATCAATAGGAGTATTTCTCAACAGACCCCTGTCTATGAGCGTATCCATGCTACCAGAGTCTAGCAAAGCTTTAATTTCATTTCCCTCCACCCTTACAGTGCACCAAGGGTGGCCATTTAAACAATCATTTTTGGTAATTGCATATACTGAGCAAGAGTACAATGAATAATTGTCTCTCATATTGCCAACATTACATTCCATAGCAACATCATTCTCAGGGCAGTCCTTTGCAAAATGTCCATACTCTTTACATTGAAAACATTTAATATTAGCATTAGACAACATCTTTGAGGCTATTGTGGACCCTTCCTGCCTCACAAAACTCTTGTCCCTTGCAGTAATGTCCCTCGGGTTGTAAAAACCCATCTGCTCCTCCCGATACCCCCTTTTCCCCGGAACAGTCTTACCCAATTTACTGGGACTCTGGATCTTCGGGGTTCTAGGTCTTTCCTGGTTGGGGATTTGTAGAAACTCTCCGGCAGTCAAATAGCGTTCCACCAGGGCAACTAGACCGTCAGCAGTTTTAGGTTCACTCTGGCTGACCCACCGCCGCAGGGAAACAGGCAATCCTCGCAGGAACTGGTCCATCACGAGCTGTTCCACAATGTGACTAGCTGAGTTGACCTCTGGCTGTAGCCATTTCCTGGCAAGATGTATCAAGTCAAACATCTGTGACCGCACGGCTTTGTCTTGACTGTAAGTCCAGGAGTGAAATCGATGGGCCCTTACTGCTGTTGTTACTCCAGTCGGGCCAAGATTTCTGTTTTTTTGTCTTTTTATAGTCACTGAGGCCTGCTCAGGCTCCAATCATAATATTCCTTCTGAGGTTCTCCACTCAGAAGATGGCGCAAGGAGACTTGCCCATTCAGACTCGCAGGCCACCTTCTCTTTCGGGCTGTCCTTTCAAAAGCCATCAGGTAAGCCTCCACATGTATCTGTAGCCACCATCTTTTGGCAAACTAGTTTACTCAGCTCTCAGAGTCTAGAACTGTGTGAATTTCTGCAGCACACCTGCCCAGTCTTTCAGATAGGCCTCGGAATCTCCTGCGCATGGTACGGGTGATATTCTGCTTTCCTCTCTTTTGTTAATACCAGTGTTTGTAGCACTGCAATATTTTCTTGCTGGCTGGCAGTAGCTTGCTGCTGTGTGCATGTGGCCTGTTGCTGTGAGACCATAGCCTGTAGTAAAGCCTTACAACTTCCTCCATTTTAAGTGTGGTATTGTTTCCTTAACAAACTATTAGTGTGTTGCACGCTACCTCCACCATATGTGACGTGGGATCTTGAAACACACAGTCCTCAAAGCTGGAACACCACACAAGGTTGTAGCTTTATAAAATACAGTCTGTTTATTATCAGGTCTGGCAAAAAACAGGCAAAATAAACATAAACAAAACACAACGAGGCTTGCTCCACTGAGCACTTACTAACAGGGAACCCCTGGGAGTTCGAAGTAACGGGGAAGGGGACTTGACCGTTGGAGGAATTAGGCCTTGGGTGTGATTGGTTACTTACTGTAGGGGGGCGGGCTTAGCACGCGCTGTTACGCATTTAAAGAAAGAGCGGGAGAATCTGTCATCAGAATAATTATCAAACCTTTCTAGAAAGTGCTGTGCTTGTCAGTTTGTAATTCTGCGATGTCGCATTTGATGCGATTTTTGACCAACTTAAGTTGGAAGCTGCAAAAATGGGCCCTACCTTGCTCGAAGAAAAAATTACGTCCATTGCTTAGCCCGTTGTCGAACCCAGAGTGGATATCGTGGAGGTGGCTCCGAAAACATCGATGCGTTCGAGGGCCTCCAGTTCGTTCTGATCCGGGATGCTGAAGGTGGTAATAGCGGTCGGCGAGAAAATCCAGCCCCAGTCCGGGTTAAAGGCGTCTGTGGAGGAAGAAGTCAAGTTCTAGCTCCGGAAGTCGGCAGACCGGAGCGGAGTTTGCTGATAATGTGATGCAGTCCGGGAGCACTTGTTCCATTACGGAACAATTCACTGAGCCTGTAATAAAGGGTTGATTCATTTGCCTAAGGGGTAAGACGGCCAATTTAGGCCAGAAAGTAGTAATTAGAGGAGAAAAAGCAAGCTAGTAAAAGTGACGGCCCGCCGAGGGGGGGCCCTATTTTTTTCCGTGTGGGGGTAATGAACAAGCGAGTATATGTATTTAGGGTAGCGCCTTAATGAAAAGAAGAAGGTGAGGGTTTGATTGTATCAGGGCCGATTGAAATACCTCAGGCAGTTTCAGAACAGTTACATAATGTTTCTAAGTCGGCTCAGATTTTAGGACCTTGCAATAATACGGAAGATCAGGCTTATCGGGGTGTTAGACGAGAAGGGTGGAAAGGCCTGAAGCCAGCGATAGTCACATGATACCGAGGTTGATAACTGTGTGGTAGAATTAGGATTTATATTTAGGATTCTTCTGAGGAGGATTTTTATTCCTCCTTCTCCCAATGTAGTTAACACTATTAGCCAGTTTAATACGTCAGTCAGGTCACGGGTGATCCAGCTTTAAAGGGCGAGTTAAGAAATTTGAGGGATAGGAATGTTAAGTAATTAAAAATTTACCTGTCACTAATGATGTTTTCTTTTAGATGGGAATGAAACTGGGTCACGGCCTAGAATTCCCAGGGTCTTTAATGGTGGGAAATGACGGCCTAAGTGGGAGGCTTATGGCCTTCAGGAATCTTGGACGGAAAATATCAGGCTGGATATTGAGGAGCGGGCGTTCCAGGGGTGGAACGTTTTAATGCAAAGGGAGAAGAAACAAGGTGAGTACGGCCAACAATTTTAATTTGGTCTTCCAGGGCATGATGGGTCAGAGTATTAATAATACATTTCATAGCTCGGTTAACTCTGTTCAACGTCCAAACAGGTCTGGGGATTGGGAGAATACAAGGTAGAGGTAGACAACGCAAGAGGTATGGGGATTTAAGGGGGAGAAGGGTTTGAGGTCCCATCAGCTATGAAGGGTAAGGGTGTTTCAGTGGATAGTAGGTTGGGTATGTCTACAGCTAGTAGGGGCATTGGGGAATTTTGGGCACCTTCTGGGGGTTTGTCACATGTTTCTTTTTACAGACGGAAAAAGGGCAGCAATTAATGACTAACACGGATCCCAGGGCTACTGGTTCCAGAATACAGAGAAGGTTACGGCTGCATCTCAAAGGTTCAGTCTACAGTGACTCAGGACCCGAGTACAGGTAATGAGGGATCTGTGTTGTGAATCTGAATGTGGGGGTTGATACAGTTGGTGTGCATGCTGATCCTTTATTCTATACTGTTGTAGCAGGTTTAAGGGACTTGTTAGCCCAAATTATAAGGAGCAAAAGTCACGGGGGGAGTTGCCAATTCATGGGTTCCCACAGAATTGGCTAACCAAAATAGGGTATTAGGGATTGGTGGGTGAGGGGAATAAAGGATGTAGGGTCAGTACCTCAATCTCAAATGGTCGGTTTATCTCAGCAAAAGGGGGCTAATTGTTGATAATAAAACGGCTTGGGGTCCGAGCTGAAGATTGCTGACACGGCTTTTGGCCAGGTCTTGTTGTGGTTCTATTGGGCCTTTGGGCATGCATTTGACGGTAGAGTTAAGAGAAAAGATATACAAGAGAGATTTTATTGAATTATTTTCCCTCCTTCCTCTTGATCAGTCTTTTGAGATACCTGAAGACTCAAAAAAGGATTCGGCCAAGAAGGAAGAGGAGGAAAGGAAGAAGACGTTACAGAAAATTACCAAAAACATTTACTAACTGGTTCCAGGCTTTTGTTATTTATGCTAGTTATTTTCCTGTTAAGTTCCCTGATCAAGGAGGCGGCCCCTCTTTTGTTATTTAGATGAAATTGCAGCTGCTCAGAGAACATATGGTGTATGGCTTGGTGTATTAAGATGAACAATTTAGACAGACGTTTGTCGGTTAAGCCTGAGATGAAATGGGATGTATCGTGGATATGGGGTCTATGGCTAAAAGTGGATGACTCCGTTAAGGTCTTTCGCAGCCTTTCGAGGGAGTGCCGGCGGATCTCTTCAAAACGGTTCGTCGGCAACAGCCAAAAAAGGTTTCTGTTTGCTTTCAATGAATAGTTCTGGTAAATGGGGGAGCATCATGTAAATTCAGACAGCGGAATGCTCTGGGTGTGGTGGAATCCCACCCTTCCAGTAAGTGTTTCAAATAGAACAAATTGGGAGGAACCCAGGAGCTCTCTGAAAAAGGGATTAACTCGGTGAGGCTATAGCGGGATGGAGCTGTGCTCGTACTTTACGCTAAACAGAAAGGTTGTGGTGATAAGCCTTGGTTGTTGCTACATGGTTTTGAGTTTGGTTTCAGATTCCATCTTCAGGAGGCGTTGTTCATTTCAGGGGTAACCTTAAGTCTGCTAGGGGAATGCCATGAGGTTGTTAGGAGTAAGCTTGATAATGAGGTTTCTTTGGGGGTCGAATGGCAGGTCCTTTTAAAATATCTCCTATCCCCCATTTGCGTATTTCTCCTTTAGGAGTGGGTTCCTAAGAAAGGAGCCTGGTAAATTTCGTTTAATTCACCACTTATCATTCCAAAAGGTGGATCTGTTAATGGATGATATTCCGGATGAATTAGCGTCTGTGTCTTATACATCATTTGACATGGCGGTTAAGTTGGTTAGAGAGGGCTGGCAATTCGCTTTAATGGCTAAAGTAGGATATTGAGCGGCTTTTCGTTACTTCCAGTTCATCCTTCTCACATTATTTGTTGGGTGTTTGTTTTTGAAGGTTTTCTCTACATTGACTTATGTCTCCCGATGGGTTGTTCTATTCTTGTTCTCTGTTTTGAATGCTTTAGTTCCTTTTTGGAATGGGGTTGTTAAATTCAGGTCTGGATTTTCGTCAGTAGTTTCATTATCTGGATGATTTTCTTTTTGTTGGTCCCCATGATTCGGACGTTTGTTTGAAATTAAGGGATTGTTTTTATTCAATGGCATCTGATTTTGGGGTTCCTATTGCAATGGAAAAATCTGAGGTCCAGTTACGGCCCTTAAATTTCTGGGTATTACAATAGATTCTGAAAGTATGGAATGTAGGCTACCTCTGGAAAAGATTGTGGATTTGTCAGAAATGATTCAGCAATTTTTGGCGGTCCGTAAGGTGACTTTGAGAAAAATGCAATCTTTACTTGGAAAGTTGAATTTTGCTTGCAGAATCATTCCTATTGGTAGAGTTTTTTCTAGAAGAATGTCATTGGCTATGTCTGGTTGTTAGTAAGCTCATCATTTTGGTAAGGATTACATAAGTCACAAGGATGATTTGAAAGTTTTGGTTGGAATTCCTTAAAAATTTTAATGGTGTTGCAATATTCATGGAAGCTAGGGTCTCTAATGTTGATTTGGATTTGATAACTGATGCAGCTGGGGGTGTGTTTCGGGGCTTATTTTCAAGGGCATTGGTGTGCTGAAGTGTGGCCTCAAGAGTGGGGTCAATTTAGGTTTAACCAAGAACCTAGTTTTCCTTGAGCTATTTCCTATTCCTGGTGGCTCTGTTTGTGTGGGAAGTGGATTTGATCGAATAAAATCCATATTGTTTCATACAGATAATAGTGGGTGTTGTTTCTGCTATTAACGTCTTTACTGCATCATCATTACCAGTTTTGCGTTTATTAAGAGTGCTAGTCCCTGAAATGTTTAAGTATGAATGTTTTCGTCAGGGCAAAACATATCCCTGGTAAGCTTAATTTGATAGCAGATTCTTTATCTCGTTCACAGTGGTCTCGCTTTCGAGAGTTGGCGCCCTCAGGCGGACGTAGTTGGAGCAACGTTTCCCGTCCAACTTTGGAAGCTTGGGACGGAGGATTGGCTGAATTAATTAAAAAATCTTTGGCTCCAGTACTTGGACGTCCTATGTATCAGTTTGGAAGGAATGGGAAATGTGGTTATGTCAATCTGAAATTAAAGAAGGGTATGATGATGTCACGGGTGCTTATTGGAATGGATGTGCATTGGGGAAATGTGGGTTTGTCACCATCTAATATGGAAAGAAGATTGGCGGCCCTTGCTTTTAGAGTTTCGCTTATTAGGTTTGTCTGATGTTACAAAGGGTTTTTTGGGGTCCGTCAGGGTTCTTAAAGGCTTGAAGAAAAAGACAAAGGTTAGAGATAAGAGAAGACCTATTACATTTTCTTTACTTCAAAAAATTGGGTGGTATTAGCAGAGATTTGTGCATCAGATTTGAATTAATATTATTTAGAACGGCCTTTGTATTGGCCTTTTTTGGGGCATTTAGAGTTTCGGAATTGGGTAAGCCCTAGCAAAAAAGTTTCAGGGCGGTTTACAAAAAGAAGATGTAATATGGAATGATAACAGAGTAGAAATATTACTGAGAAGTAGGTAAAACGGACTATATATGGGAAAGGCAAGAACATAGTGCTATTCCCTAGTGGTGGTGAAATATGTCCAGGTCAGTAATGATGCTTTATTGGGTCCATACGGCCTTGCAGGATGGGCCCTTTGTTGGTTCATTCAGACGGTTCTTTTTTATCACAATATCAATTTAGAGCCATTTTAAGAGGTTCATTTGTTTATTGGGTCTAATCCTTTAGAGTTTGGATCTCATTCTTTCCGATTGGAGCTAGCACTGAAGCAGCTATGTTAGGTCTCAGAGAGGATATAGTTAAAAAGATTGTAGAATGGGGTTCAAGTCGTTTATAGAATCTTATGTTAGGCCTGATTTAAGGATATAAAAAAAAAAAAAAAAAAAGAAAAAAAACCCCTGGACATAGAATGTATGTTTGGAATGTTTGAGTTGTAATCATCCTGAACACTCCTTTTTCTCTTATTTTAGGTGTAAAGGATCGTATGGTGGAGGGGGCATGTCGTTATATACTGGGCCAATGCTGAGGCCAGTAAGAAAATGGGGCGCCTTCAGCTTGGGTGTCCTGTGGATCAATGGGAGGTCAATGTTTGGGATTAGGGGGATGTGCTGGGAACTCTTTTTTTCTTCCGTTGTTTCTAATTTTGGCAGAATGTTTCCTCGTCCTCAGGTTTTGATAGTGCATTTGGGGGGAAATGATTTAGGTATGATTCTCAAAAGGAACTAGTTAGAAGAATCCAAAAGAGATCTGGGCAACATAAAGGGAACTTTATCCTGAAATCAAAATAATTTGTCACAGATTACTCCTAGGTTGTTTGGAGATCAGGCGAGGGATTATGATAGGGCTAGAAAAGAGTCGTAAGAAAATTAACAAAATAAATAGCTCTTTTGTTAAGAGGTTGGGGGGAGGTGTAGTTGTTTCCATCCCAGATTTCGAAGTAGATGGGGCTCGAGGAATATTATTTAAAAGATGGTGTTCATTTTAACCAATTTGGGCTGCAGCTATTTATTTTCGATATAATAGAAGCATTGGGAAAATATTGGGTTTGGCGGGACTGCGGGCTGTTCGGTCAGTCCAGTCCGGTGGCGGGGGTGCTAGTTCCCAGACAAATATGGTACGCAATATGGCCAAGTGATTTGGAGGATTTTAAGTAGTTGCCTCTCCATGGGGTGAGTGGGACAACTGGTTTTATAGGGGCAAGGGGTTCCCTATTAAAGTTTTAGTGTACTTGGACGACTCAACAGGATATAGCTGAGTCCAGTTGTTGAATAACGGCCATCTTGTTTTGTGGGTTTGGGGAACTAGCACCGCTGTGGTTTATGTTTTATTTGTCAGTAATGTTATTTATGAACATCAGGTATGTTCTGTGAAAAAATGTTTGAAAATGTTGAAAATATTTATTACTCAATATTTAAATTGGTGTTGTTAATAAAATGCTGCGGCCAAATTTTATACCAAAGCTGTGTGTAACTCTTTATTTATGTTATTTTTTAACTTATAATGTTATAAGATTAGGAGGCCGGGGATTGACGACTTTAAAGGTCAAGTACAACTGTCTGCACTAAGTAGCTTTTCACAAAAGTAATATTGCACAGACCTTTCAAACTTTGTCCTTTAGAGATAATTCCTCTCAGTCCTCTCAGGAGAGTGTTTGCAGTTTCCCTTTACTGCTCGGCAAAGATCTAGCCTCTCAACCCCGACTGGGGATTTTATTAGCACCTGCTGTCAATTACCACATGCAGGTGAGTAGCTAGCTGAGTCAGACAGAATTCCTGACTGGACTTTTTGACATAATGTGCTACTTGCAAACTGCGGGGTGGGAGCACTGCTCACACCTACTCTCCAAATGCTCCACCCCAGGGACCCAGGAAATAAATCACATATTTTCTCTATGTGGTAAACAAACATAACAATTCTCCCTGGTGTTGTCAGACCATAACCCCGCACTGCAGGCACTTTTGAGGGAATAAAGACACCTTCCATTACTATGCCTTGGGTTCTGTCACAGTATATACACATAATAACACATAAATATATATGTATAACACCATAGTAACACATAAATATATATGTATATTACACATAGTAACATAAAAATATATATGTATATACACTATATAACACATAAATATAGATGTATATACACATAGTAACACATAAATATATATGTATATACACATAGTAACACATAAATAGTATTATGTATATACACATAGTAACACATAAATATATATGTATTATACACATAGTAACACATAAATATAGATGTATATACACAGATTAACACATAAACATAGATGTATAAACACATAACACATAAAATAGTATGTATATACACATAGTAACACATAAATATATATGTATATACACATATTAACACATAAATATATATGCATATACACATATTAACACATAGATATATATGTATATAGCACATAGTAACACATAAATATATAGTGTATATACACATAATAACACATAAATATATATGTTTATACACATAGAAACACATAAATATATATGTATATACACATATTAACACATAATATATATGTATATACACATATTAACACATAAATATATATGTATATACACATAACACATAAATATATCTGTATATACACATAATAAGCACATAAATATATGTATAGTACACATAGTAACACATAAATAGCATTATAACACATAAATATAGTATGTATAGTACACATAGTAACACATAAATATATATGTATATACACATAGTAACACATAAATATATATGTATATAAGCATAATAACACATAATATATATGTATATACACATAATAACACATAATATATATGTATATAAGCATAATAACAACATAAATATTTATGTATATACACATAGTAACACATAAATATATATGTATACAACACATAGTAACACATAAATATATATGTATACTAAGCATAATAACACATATATATATATGTATATACACAATTTAACACATAAATATATATGTATATACACATAACACATAAATATATCTGTATAGTACACATAATAAACACATAAATATATGTATATACACATAGTAACACATAATAAGCATAATAACACATAAATATATATGTATATACACATAGTAACACATAAATATATATGTATAAAAAACAGAGTAACACATAAATATATATGTATATAAGCATAATAACACATAAATATATATTATATACACATAGTAACACATAAATATATATGTATATAAGCATAATACACATAATATATATATATGTATATAAGCATAATAAAACACATAAATATATATGTAAAACACATAGTAACACATAAATATATATGTAATACACATAGTAACACATAAATATATATGGTATATAAGCATAATAACACATAAATATATATGTATATAAGCATAATAACACATAAATATATATTAATTACACATATAACACATAAAACATATATGTATAATACACAGAATAACACATAAATATATATGTATATACACATAGTAACACATAAATATATATGTATATACACATGAGTAACACATAAATATATATGTATATACACATATTAACACATAAATATATATGCATATACACATATTAACACATAAATATATATGTATATACACATAGTAACACATAAATATATGTATATACACATAATAACACATAAAATATATATGTTTATACACATAGAAACACATAAATATATATGTATATACACATATTAACACATAAATATATATGTATATACACATATTAACACATAAATATATATGTATATACACATAACACATAAATATATCTGTATATACACATAATAACACATAAATATATGCATATACACATAGTAACACATAAATAGCATAATAACACATAAATATATATGTATATACACATAGTAACACATAAATATATATGTATATAAGCATAATAACACATAAATATATATGTATATACACATAGTACACATAAATATATATGTATATACACATAGTAACACATAAATATATATGTATATACACATAATAACACATAAATATATATGTATATACACATAGTAACACATAAATATATATGTATATACACATAGTAACACATAAATATATATGTATATAAGCATAATAACACATAAATATATATGTATATACACATATTAACACATAAATATATATGTATATACACATAACACATAAATATATCTGTATATACACATAATAACACATAAATAAATGTATATACACATAGTAACACATAAATAGCATAATAACACATAAATATTATGTATATACACATAGTAACACATAAATATATATGTATATACACATAGTAACACATAAATGTATATGTATAATAAGCATAATAACACATAAATATATATGTATATACACATAGTAACACATAAATATATATGTATATAAGCATAATAACACATAAATATATATGTATATAAGCATAATAACACATAAATATATATGTATATACACATAGTAACACATAAATATATATGTATATAAGCATAATAACACATAAATATATATATATAAGCATAATAACACATAAATATATATGTATATACACATAGTAACACATAAATATATATTTATATACACATAGTAACACATAAATATATATGTATATACACATAATAACACATAAATATATATGTATATACACATAATAACACATAAATATATATGTATATAAGCATAATAACACATAAATATTTATGTATATACACATAGTAACACATAAATATATATGTATATACACATAGTAACACATAAATATATATGTATATAAGCATAATAACACATAAATATATATGTATATACACATATTAACACATAAATATATATGTATATACACATAACACATAAATATATCTGTATATACACATAATAACACATAAATATATGTATATACACATAGTAACACATAAATAGCATAATAACACATAAATATATATGTATATACACATAGTAACACATAAATATATATGTATAAAAAACATAGTAACACATAAATATATATGTATATAAGCATAATAACACATAAATATATATGTATATACACATAGTAACACATAAATATATATGTATATAAGCATAATAACACATAAATATATATATGTATATAAGCATAATAACACATAAATATATATGTATAAACACATAGTAACACATAAATATATATGTATATACACATAGTAACACATAAATATATATGTATATAAGCATAATAACACATAAATATATATGTATATAAGCATAATAACACATAAATATATATGTATATACACATATTAACACATTAACATATATGTATATACACATAATAACACATAAATATATATGTATATACACATAGTAACACATAAATATATATGTATATACACATAGTAACACATAAATATATATGTATATACACATATTAACACATAAATATATATGCATATACACATATTAACACATAAATATATATGTATATACACATAGTAACACATAAATATATATGTATATACACATAATAACACATAAATATATATGTTTATACACATAGAAACACATAAATATATATGTATATACACATATTAACACATAAATATATATGTATATACACATATTAACACATAAATATATATGTATATACACATAACACATAAATATATCTGTATATACACATAATAACACATAAATATATGCATATACACATAGTAACACATAAATAGCATAATAACACATAAATATATATGTATATACACATAGTAACACATAAATATATATGTATATAAGCATAATAACACATAAATATATATGTATATACACATAGTAACACATAAATATATATGTATATAAGCATAATAACACATAAATATATATGTATATAAGCATAATAACACATAAATATATATGTATATACACATAGTAACACATAAATATATATGTATATACACATAGTAACACATAAATATATATGTATATAAGCATAATAACACATAAATATATATGTATATACACATATTAACACATAAATATATATGTATATACACATAACACATAAATATATCTGTATATACACATAATAACACATAAATATATGTATATACACATAGTAACACATAAATAGCATAATAACACATAAATATATATGTATATACACATAGTAACACATAAATATATATGTATATACACATAGTAACACATAAATATATATGTATATAAGCATAATAACACATAAATATATATGTATATACACATAGTAACACATAAATATATATGTATATAAGCATAATAACACATAAATATATATGTATATAAGCATAATAACACATAAATATATATGTATATACACATAGTAACACATAAATATATATGTATATACACATAGTAACACATAAATATATATGTATATAAGCATAATAACACATAAATATATATATATAAGCATAATAACACATAAATATATATGTATATACACATAGTAACACATAAATATATATGTATATACACATAGTAACACATAAATATATATGTATATACACATAATAACACATAAATATATATGTATATACACAAAGTAACACATAAATATATATGTATATACACATAGTAACACATAAATATATATGTATATACACATAGTAACACATAAATATATAAGTATATAAGCATAATAACACATAAATATATATGTATATACACATAGTAACACATAAATATATATGTATATAAGCATAATAACACATAAATATATATATGTATATAAGCATAATAACACATAAATATATGTATATACACATAGTAACACATAAATATATATGTATATACACATAGTAACACATAAATATATATGTATATAAGCATAATAACACATAAATATATATGTATATAAGCATAATAACACATAAATATATATGTATATACACATATTAACACATAAACATATATGTATATACACATAATAACACATAAATATATATGTATATACACATAGTAACACATAAATATATATGTATATACACATAGTAACACATAAATATATATGTATATACACATATTAACACATAAATATATATGCATATACACATATTAACACATAAATATATATGTATATACACATAGTAACACATAAATATATATGTATATACACATAATAACACATAAATATATATGTTTATACACATAGAAACACATAAATATATATGTATATACACATATTAACACATAAATATATATGTATATACACATATTAACACATAAATATATATGTATATACACATAACACATAAATATATCTGTATATACACATAATAACACATAAATATATGCATATACACATAGTAACACATAAATAGCATAATAACACATAAATATATATGTATATACACATAGTAACACATAAATATATATGTATATAAGCATAATAACACATAAATATATATGTATATACACATAGTAACACATAAATATATATGTATATAAGCATAATAACACATAAATATATATGTATATAAGCATAATAACACATAAATATATATGTATATACACATAGTAACACATAAATATATATGTATATACACATAGTAACACATAAATATATATGTATATAAGCATAATAACACATAAATATATATGTATATACACATATTAACACATAAATATATATGTATATACACATAACACATAAATATATCTGTATATACACATAATAACACATAAATATATGTATATACACATAGTAACACATAAATAGCATAATAACACATAAATATATATGTATATACACATAGTAACACATAAATATATATGTATATACACATAGTAACACATAAATATATATGTATATAAGCATAATAACACATAAATATATATGTATATACACATAGTAACACATAAATATATATGTATATAAGCATAATAACACATAAATATATATGTATATAATCATAATAACACATAAATATATATTTATATACACATAGTAACACATAAATATATATGTATACACATAGTAACACATAAATATATATGTATATAAGCATAATAACACATAAATATATATATATAAGCATAATAACACATAAATATATATGTATATACACATAGTAACACATAAATATATATGTATATACACATAGTAACACATAAATATATATGTATATACACATAATAACACATAAATATATATGTATATACACAAAGTAACACATAAATATATATGTATATACACATAGTAACACATAAATATATATGTATATACACATAGTAACACATAAATATATATGTATATAAGCATAATAACACATAAATATATATGTATATACACATAGTAACACATAAATATATATGTATATAAGCATAATAACACATAAATATATATGTATATAAGCATAATAACACATAAATATATATGTATATACACATAGTAACACATAAATATATATGTATACACATAGTAACACATAAATATATATGTATATAAGCATAATAACACATAAATATATATATATAAGCATAATAACACATAAATATATATGTATATACACATAGTAACACATAAATATATATGTATATACACATAGTAACACATAAATATATATGTATATACACATAATAACACATAAATATATATGTATATACACAAAGTAACACATAAATATATATGTATATACACATAGTAACACATAAATATATATGTATATACACATAGTAACACATAAATATATAAGTATATAAGCATAATAACACATAAATATATATGTATATACACATATTAACACATAAATATATATGTATATACACATAACACATAAATATATCTGTATATACACATAATAACACATAAATATATGTATATACACATAGTAACACATAAATAGCATAATAACACATAAATATATATGTATATACACATAGTAACACATAAATATATATGTATATACACATAGTAACACATAAATATATATGTATATAAGCATAATAACACATAAATATATATGTATATACACATAGTAACACATAAATATATATGTATATAAGCATAATAACACATAAATATATATGTATATAAGCATAATAACACATAAATATATATGTATATACACATAGTAACACATAAATATATATGTATATACACATAGTAACACATAAATATATATGTATATAAGCATAATAACACATAAATATATATGTATATACACATATTAACACATAAATATATATGTATATACACATAACACATAAATATATCTGTATATACACATAATAACACATAAATATATGTATATACACATAGTAACACATAAATAGCATAATAACACATAAATATATATGTATATACACATAGTAACACATAAATATATATGTATATACACATAGTAACACATAAATATATATGTATATACACATAGTAACACATAAATATATATGTATATAAGCATAATAACACATAAATATATATGTATATACACATATTAACACATAAATATATATGTATATATACATATTAACACATAAATATATATGTATATACACATAACACATAAATATATCTGTATATACACATAATAACACATAAATATATGTATATACACATAGTAACACATAAATAGCATAATAACACATAAATATATATGTATATACACATAGTAACACATAAATATATATGTATATACACATAGTAACACATAAATATATATGTATATAAGCATAATAACACATAAATATATATGTATATACACATAGTAACACATAAATATATATGTATATAAGCATAATAACACATAAATATATATGTATATAAGCATAATAACACATAAATATATATGTATATACACATAGTAACACATAAATATATATGTATATACACATAGTAACACATAAATATATATGTATATAAGCATAATAACACATAAATATATATGTATATACACATATTAACACATAAATATATATGTATATACACATAACACATAAATATATCTGTATATACATATATATACACATATTAACACATAAATATATATGTATATACACATAACACATAAATATATCTGTATATACACATAATAACACATAAATATATGTATATACACATAGTAACACATAAATAGCATAATAACACATAAATATATATGTATATACACATAGTAACACATAAATATATATGTATAAAAAACATAGTAACACATAAATATATATGTATATAAGCATAATAACACATAAATATATATATGTATATAAGCATAATAACACATAAATATATATGTATAAACACATAGTAACACATAAATATATATGTATATACACATAGTAACACATAAATATATATGTATATAAGCATAATAACACATAAATATATATGTATAAACACATAGTAACACATAAATATATATGTATATACACATAGTAACACATAAATATATATGTATATACACATAGTAACACATAAATATATAAGTATATAAGCATAATAACACATAAATATATATATGTATATACACATATTAACACATAAATATATATGTATATACACATAACACATAAATATATCTGTATATACACATAATAACACATAAATATATGTATATACACATAGTAACACATAAATAGCATAATAACACATAAATATATATGTATATACACATAGTAACACATAAATATATATGTATATACACATAGTAACACATAAATATATATGTATATAAGCATAATAACACATAAATATATATGTATATACACATAGTAACACATAAATATATATGTATATAAGCATAATAACACATAAATATATATGTATATAAGCATAATAACACATAAATATATATGTATATACACATAGTAACACATAAATATATATGTATATACACATAGTAACACATAAATATATATGTATATAAGCATAATAACACATAAATATATATGTATATACACATATTAACACATAAATATATATGTATATACACATAACACATAAATATATCTGTATATACACATAATAACACATAAATATATGTATATACACATAGTAACACATAAATAGCATAATAACACATAAATATATATGTATATACACATAGTAACACATAAATATATATGTATATACACATAGTAACACATAAATATATATGTATATACACATAGTAACACATAAATATATAAGTATATAAGCATAATAACACATAAATATATATGTATATACACATATTAACACATAAATATATATGTATATACACATAACACATAAATATATCTGTATATACACATAATAACACATAAATATATGTATATACACATAGTAACACATAAATAGCATAATAACACATAAATATATATGTATATACACATAGTAACACATAAATATATATGTATATACACATAGTAACACATAAATATATATGTATATAAGCATAATAACACATAAATATATATGTATATACACATAGTAACACATAAATATATATGTATATAAGCATAATAACACATAAATATATATGTATATAAGCATAATAACACATAAATATATATGTATATACACATAGTAACACATAAATATATATGTATATACACATAACACATAAATATATCTGTATATACACATAATAACACATAAATATATGTATATACACATAGTAACACATAAATAGCATAATAACACATAAATATATATGTATATACACATAATAACACATAAATATATATGTTTATACACATAGAAACACATAAATATATATGTATATACACATATTAACACATAAATATATATGTATATACACATATTAACACATAAATATATATGTATATACACATAACACATAAATATATCTGTATATACACATAATAACACATAAATATATGCATATACACATAGTAACACATAAATAGCATAATAACACATAAATATATATGTATATACACATAGTAACACATAAATATATATGTATATACACATAGTAACACATAAATATATATGTATATACACATAGTAACACATAAATATATATGTATATAAGCATAATAACACATAAATATATATGTATATACACATATTAACACATAAATATATATGTATATACACATAACACATAAATATATCTGTATATACACATAATAACACATAAATATATGTATATACACATAGTAACACATAAATAGCATAATAACACATAAATATATATGTATATACACATAGTAACACATAAATATATATGTATATACACATAGTAACACATAAATATATATGTATATAAGCATAATAACACATAAATATATATGTATATACACATAGTAACACATAAATATATATGTATATAAGCATAATAACACATAAATATATATGTATATAAGCATAATAACACATAAATATATATGTATATACACATAGTAACACATAAATATATATGTATATACACATAGTAACACATAAATATATATGTATATAAGCATAATAACACATAAATATATATGTATATACACATATTAACACATAAATATATATGTATATACACATAACACATAAATATATCTGTAATATACATATATATACACATATTAACACATAAATATATATGTATATACACATAACACATAAATATATCTGTATATACACATAATAACACATAAATATATGTATATACACATAGTAACACATAAATAGCATAATAACACATAAATATATATGTATATACACATAGTAACACATAAATATATATGTATAAAAAACATAGTAACACATAAATATATATGTATATAAGCATAATAACACATAAATATATATATGTATATAAGCATAATAACACATAAATATATATGTATAAACACATAGTAACACATAAATATATATGTATATACACATAGTAACACATAAATATATATTATATAAGCATAATAACACATAAATATATATATGTATATAAGCATAATAACACATAAATATATATGTATAAACACATAGTAACACATAAATATATATGTATATACACATAGTAACACATAAATATATATGTATATAAGCATAATAACACATAAATATATATGTATATAAGCATAATAACACATAAATATATATGTATATACACATATTAACACATAAACATATATGTATATACACATAATAACACATAAATATATATGTATATACACATAGTAACACATAAATATATATGTATATACACATAGTAACACATAAATATATATGTATATACACATATTAACACATAAATATATATGCATATACACATATTAACACATAAATATATATGTATATACACATAGTAACACATAAATATATATGTATATACACATAATAACACATAAATATATATGTTTATACACATAGAAACACATAAATATATATGTATATACACATATTAACACATAAATATATATGTATATACACATATTAACACATAAATATATATGTATATACACATAACACATAAATATATCTGTATATACACATAATAACACATAAATATATGCATATACACATAGTAACACATAAATAGCATAATAACACATAAATATATATGTATATACACATAGTAACACATAAATATATATGTATATAAGCATAATAACACATAAATATATATGTATATACACATAGTAACACATAAATATATATGTATATAAGCATAATAACACATAAATATATATGTATATAAGCATAATAACACATAAATATATATGTATATACACATAGTAACACATAAATATATATGTATATACACATAGTAACACATAAATATATATGTATATAAGCATAATAACACATAAATATATATGTATATACACATAGTAACACATAAATATATATGTATATACACATAGTAACACATAAATATATATGTATATAAGCATAATAACACATAAATATATATATATAAGCATAATAACACATAAATATATATGTATATACACATAGTAACACATAAATATATATGTATATACACATAGTAACACATAAATATATATGTATATACACATAATAACACATAAATATATATGTATATACACAAAGTAACACATAAATATATATGTATATACACATAGTAACACATAAATATATATGTATATACACATAGTAACACATAAATATATAAGTATATAAGCATAATAACACATAAATATATATGTATATACACATATTAACACATAAATATATATGTATATACACATAACACATAAATATATCTGTATATACACATAATAACACATAAATATATGTATATACACATAGTAACACATAAATAGCATAATAACACATAAATATATATGTATATACACATAGTAACACATAAATATATATGTATATACACATAGTAACACATAAATATATATGTATATAAGCATAATAACACATAAATATATATGTATATACACATAGTAACACATAAATATATATGTATATAAGCATAATAACACATAAATATATATGTATATAAGCATAATAACACATAAATATATATGTATATACACATAGTAACACATAAATATATATGTATATACACATAGTAACACATAAATATATATGTATATAAGCATAATAACACATAAATATATATGTATATACACATATTAACACATAAATATATATGTATATACACATAACACATAAATATATCTGTATATACACATAATAACACATAAATATATGTATATACACATAGTAACACATAAATAGCATAATAACACATAAATATATATGTATATACACATATTAACACATAAACATATATGTATATACACATAGTAACACATAAATATATATGTATATACACATAGTAACACATAAATATATATGTATATAAGCATAATAACACATAAATATATATGTATATACACATATTAACACATAAATATATATGTATATACACATAACACATAAATATATCTGTATATACACATAATAACACATAAATATATGTATATACACATAGTAACACATAAATAGCATAATAACACATAAATATATATGTATATACACATAGTAACACATAAATATATATGTATATACACATAGTAACACATAAATATATATGTATATAAGCATAATAACACATAAATATATATGTATATACACATAGTAACACATAAATATATATGTATATAAGCATAATAACACATAAATATATATGTATATAAGCATAATAACACATAAATATATATGTATATACACATAGTAACACATAAATATATATGTATATACACATAGTAAACACATAAATATATATGTATATAAGCATAATAACACATAAATATATATGTATATACACATATTAACACATAAATATATATGTATATACACATAACACATAAATATATCTGTATATACACATAATAACACATAAATATATGTATATACACATAGTAACACATAAATAGCATAATAACACATAAATATATATGTATAAACACATAGTAACACATAAATATATATGTATATACACATAGTAACACATAAATATATATGTATATAAGCATAATAACACATAAATATATATGTATATAAGCATAATAACACATAAATATATATGTATATACACATAAACATATATGTATATACACATAATAACACATAAATATATATGTATATACACATAGTAACACATAAATATATATGTATATACACATAGTAACACATAAATATATATGTATATACACATATTAACACATAAATATATATGCATATACACATATTAACACATAAATATATATGTATATACACATAGTAACACATAAATATATATGTATATACACATAATAACACATAAATATATATGTTTATACACATAGAAACACATAAATATATATGTATATACACATATTAACACATAAATATATATGTATATACACATAGTAACACATAAATATATATGTATATACACATAGTAACACATAAATATATATGTATATACACATAGTAACACATAAATATATATGTATATACACATATTAACACATAAATATATATGTATATACACATAACACATAAATATATCTGTATATACACATAATAACACATAAATATATGCATATACACATAGTAACCACATAAATAGCATAATAACACATAAATATATATGTATATACACATAGTAACACATAAATATATATGTATATAAGCATAATAACACATAAATATATATGTATATACACATAGTAACACATAAATATATATGTATATAAGCATAATAACACATAAATATATATGTATATAAGCATAATAACACATAAATATATATGTATATACACATAGTAACACATAAATATATATGTATATACACATAGTAACACATAAATATATATGTATATAAGCATAATAACACATAAATATATATGTATATACACATAGTAACACATAAATATATATGTATATACACATAGTAACACATAAATATATATGTATATAAGCATAATAACACATAAATATATATATATATAAGCATAATAACACATAAATATATATGTATATACACATAGTAACACATAAATATATATGTATATACACATAGTAACACATAAATATATATGTATATACACATAATAACACATAAATATATATGTATATACACAAAGTAACACATAAATATATATGTATATACACATAGTAACACATAAATATATATGTATATACACATAGTAACACATAAATATATAAGTATATAAGCATAATAACACATAAATATATATGTATATACACATATTAACACATAAATATATATGTATATACACATAACACATAAATATATCTGTATATACACATAATAACACATAAATATATGTATATACACATAGTAACACATAAATAGCATAATAACACATAAATATATATGTATATACACATAGTAACACATAAATATATATGTATATACACATAGTAACACATAAATATATATGTATATAAGCATAATAACACATAAATATATATGTATATACACATAGTAACACATAAATATATATGTATATAAGCATAATAACACATAAATATATATGTATATAAGCATAATAACACATAAATATATATGTATATACACATAGTAACACATAAATATATATGTATATACACATAGTAACACATAAATATATATGTATATAAGCATAATAACACATAAATATATATGTATATACACATATTAACACATAAATATATATGTATATACACATAACACATAAATATATCTGTATATACACATAATAACACATAAATATATGTATATACACATAGTAACACATAAATAGCATAATAACACATAAATATATATGTATATACACATAGTAACACATAAATATATATGTATATACACATAGTAACACATAAATATATATGTATATACACATAGTAACACATAAATATATATGTATATAAGCATAATAACACATAAATATATATGTATATACACATAGTAACACATAAATATATATGTATATACACATAACACATAAATATATCTGTATATACACATAATAACACATAAATATATGTATATACACATAGTAACACATAAATAGCATAATAACACATAAATATATATGTATATACACATAGTAACACATAAATATATATGTATATACACATAGTAACACATAAATATATATGTATATAAGCATAATAACACATAAATATATATGTATATAAACATAGTAACACATAAATATATATGTATATAAGCATAATAACACATAAATATATATGTATATAAGCATAATAACACATAAATATATATGTATATACACATAGTAACACATAAATATATATGTATATACACATAGTAACACATAAATATATATGTATATAAGCATAATAACACATAAATATATATGTATATACACATATTAACACATAAATATATATGTATATACACATAACACATAAATATATCTGTATATACACATAATAACACATAAATATATGTATATACACATAGTAACACATAAATAGCATAATAACACATAAATATATATGTATATACACATAGTAACACATAAATATATATGTATATACACATAGTAACACATAAATATATATGTATATACACATAGTAACACATAAATATATATGTATATAAGCATAATAACACATAAATATATATGTATATACACATATTAACACATAAATATATATGTATATACACATAACACATAAATATATCTGTATATACACATAATAACACATAAATATATGTATATACACATAGTAACACATAAATAGCATAATAACACATAAATATATATGTATATACACATAGTAACACATAAATATATATGTATATACACATAGTAACACATAAATATATATGTATATAAGCATAATAACACATAAATATATATGTATATACACATAGTAACACATAAATATATATGTATATAAGCATAATAACACATAAATATATATGTATATACACATAATAACACATAAATATATATGTATATACACATAGTAACACATAAATATATATGTATATAAGCATAATAACACATAAATATATATATATAAGCATAATAACACATAAATATATATGTATATACACATAGTAACACATAAATATATATGTATATACACATAGTAACACATAAATATATATGTATATACACATAATAACACATAAATATATATGTATATACACATAGTAACACATAAATATATATGTATATACACATAGTAACACATAAATATATATGTATATACACATAGTAACACATAAATATATGTGTATATACAAATAATAACACATAAATATATATGTATATAAGCATAATAACACATAAATATATATGTATTTACACATAATAACACATAAATATATATATATAAGCATAATAACACATAAATATATATGTATATACACATAGTAACACATAAATATATATGTATATACACATAATAACACATAAATATATATGTATATACACATAGTAACACATAAATATATATGTATATACACATAGTAACACATAAATATATGTGTATATACAAATAATAACACATAAATATATATGTATATAAGCATAATAACACATAAATATATATGTATTTACACATAATAACACATAAATATATCTGTATATACACATAATAACACATAAATATATGTATATACACATAGTAACACATAAATATATATGTATTTACACATAATAACACATAAATATATCTGTATATACACATAATAACACATAAATATATATGTATATATACATATTAACACATAAATATATATGTATATACACATGATAACACATAAATATATGTATATACACATAGTAACACATAAATAGCATAATAACACATAAATATATATGTATATACACATAGTAACACATAAATATATGCATATACACATAGTAACACATAAATATATATGTATATACACATAGTAACACATAAATATATATGTATATACACATAGTAACACATAAATATATATGTATATACACATAGTAACACATAAATATATGCATATACACATAGTAACACATAAATATATATGTATATACACAATATAAATATAAATAAATCAGCGCTAATGGTCATCTTGGATTCAAACAGCCAATTAATAATTGCACCTCTTAACTGTGAAATATAACATGGAGACAGAAGTCATGCTTATTTGTTTGTTTCCTTACGTTTCACAAATCAAATCATATCACATTCACCTTATGCAATGTCACAGCAAGACAAATAAAAGTGGTACAAAATAGATGTGTGCTTAAAGGCGAGTAGAGAATAATCTTTTTCTTTAAATACCATCCACACAAAATGCAAAACAGATGGCTTCTATTTCAACTCTCACAAAATTGCCTGGGGAACTTTGAAGTAGCATTTCCCTTCCATAGCAACACAAGCATAATCTTATAATAACCTTGTTATCATCCGGTTTTCGACTTACAGAAAAATAAAAAAAGGAACTGCAATGCTGGCATGGTGTCAAGTCTTGTGATGGAAATCATATAATCCTTTAAAGGATAAATAGAGCAGTTACCGTGTGGTCATTAAAATACTGAAAGTAAATTGTCAGCTATAGAAAGTCAAAGAAACTTTTTGGTTTACATTACTTTTGAATTTTCTACAGCAATATGTAGTAAATAATAGACATGTGCATTTGTATTCAGACTAATCTGTATTCATCTGAATGTTACTTAATTCAGTCATTTGGCACTGAACTGAATGAGCGAATGGCAACCATCATGAATTAAAATATTAATAAATGAAAGCATTAACAAAATGTGTTAATATTCGTTCATTCGTTATGCTTTTAATAATAATAATAATAAGAAATGCTAACCTATGCTATTAACCCCTAAACTGCTATAACCTTTATCTCAAAAATCCACTACAATATTAACCTCTAAACCTCCACAACCCCCATCTCAAAAGCGCGCTACACTAACCGCCACAAACCCTATTGCAATCCCCCAACAATATTATCCCCTAAACTATCACAACTCCCATTGCAATAAACCCACTACATCAATAACCCCTAAACAGCTACGACCCCCATCACAATAACCCTCTACACTATTTAACCCCTAAACTGCCACAAAAAACCCTTATGGGGGCTCAGGAAGGTTAGGTAATAAATAGTGTAGGGGGCTATTGCGGGGGGGGGGGGATTACCGTGGTTTAGGAGTCAATAGTGTAGGGTTTTTTATTGCTATGGGAGTTGTGGTGGTTAAAGAGCCAAGTAGTGCGGGGGTTAAGTAATGTAGAGGTTTTTATTCAAATGGGAGTTGTGGTGGTTTAGGGGTTAAGTAGTGTAGTGAGTTTTTGTGATAGCGGCCGTGGCAGTTTAGTGTAATGAGTTTTTATGATGGGGTATGGGTTTATTTTATTTCTAGGTTGTGGCAGTTTAGGGGTTAAATAGTGTAGGTAGTTTTATTTTTTTTACTTTTCGGCATTTAATTTGTTTTAACGATTTTTGTTAAGAAACTAATGTTTGTTAATGGAATTCATCTGAAAGGAAGGGAATGACTATCGAAAGTGATAACAAGAATGGTTTACATTTTTTACCGATGCACATGTCTAGAAAATAATAATTTGTAAGTACTGCTATCCCTAATTACGGTCAAGATTACGAGTGAAGCACAAACATTTGCGTGCATGCAATACAGGGTTTTTTATCACATTAGTTTGCACGCAAATTAAATTGTGCTCATAGTACAAGCTGAAAGTAAATGCGATCGCTTGAGAGCAATTGAAGTTAACGCTTGTGAGGTTAGCGCGTCCTCAGAGCTCTGGTTAACTGCTTTGTGAAACAAAAAAGTGTTGCAAAACACATCAAAAATACATTACACCATGAAGTTACACTCATAATAACACTATGGGGCCTATTTATCAACCCTCTGTTAGACATGATCCGATCAGCGGATCATGCCCGACAGACATTGCAGAATGCGGAGAGCAATACGCTCTCAGCATTCAGCATAGCACCAGCAGCTCTTGTGAACTGCTGGTGCAACGCCGCCCCCTGCAGATTTGCGGCCAATCGGCCACTAGCAGGTGGTGTCAATCAACCCGATCGTATTCAGGAGGGGGAGGAGTTTGGTGGCCATATTTCGAGGAGATTAATGGATGTATTTGGAAGGATTACTAGGACAAGGATAGAGGTAAAAGAGAAGGAAGGCGGTGCAGGTAAATCTTTGTTTGCGTTACAAAAATATGGAATCCTGTTGTGTCAGGTGTTGACTGTCCCTTTCACTCTGCTTTTATTCAGACTCCCTTTACGCCATAGCTTTGCTGTATACACAGCTTTTAAGCTTTGCTAGGGTCAGTACAGTGATTCAGACCATCCCAAGACAGCTGTTTTCGTGGTTTTTGCCACTCATCAGCTGGAGGTAGGTGAATACTGGGTGAAGCTGATTTCTGGGCCAAATACGAGTTTTTAAATTATAGGAAGGTGAAAAGTGAGTTTAAAATCCTCCAATAAGCACAAAATATAAATAAAATAACTTGTGTAATTAATTTAACAAATCTAAACAAGTCAGAAGGCTTGCTTTTCTCTGTGCTATAGGTTTATACCGTTACTGCAGTATACCTCAGTACTGTACTATAGGTTTATACCGTTACTGCAGTATACCTCAGTACTGTACTATAGGTTTATACCGTTACTGCAGTATACCTCAGTACTGTACTATAGGTTTATACCGTTACTGCAGTATACCTCAGTACTGTACTATAGGTTTATACCGTTACTGCAGTATACCTCAGTACTGTACTATAGGTTTAAACCGTTACTGCAGTATACCTCAGTACTGTACTATAGGTTTATACCGTTACTGCAGTATACCTCAGTACTGTACTATAGGTTTATACCGTTAATGCAGTACACCTCAGTACTGTACTATATTGATACTGTTACTGCAGTATACCTCAGTACTGTACTATAGGTTTATACCGTTACTGCAGTATACCTCAGTACTGTACTATAGGTTTAAACCGTTACTGCAGTATACCTCAGTACTGTACTATAGGTTTATACCGTTACTGCAGTATACCTCAGTACTGTACTATAGGTTTATACTGTTACTGCAGTATACATCAGTACTGTACTATATTTATACTGTTACTGCAGTAACGGTATATACATATATAAATATATATATACACATGTAAACATATGTACACAAATATAGACATACATAAGTTCATTGGAGCCCTTTGCAGTTGAATAGATGAAAATATGAAAAAATATAACTATGCAATATTCATATTTAATAAATGGTTATAGTGCAGAATATGTTCTATATATTTATAAATATATATTCCTATATAGATCTGTATATATCTAAATATAATCATCCTTATATTTAGGCATAAATATATATTGTACCAAAATACCATCAGATATATGTAGAAATATGTATTCATGAATAAATAGAACATATTCTGCTATGTGAAGAACATTGGAATGTGAAATATTTATATTTTCATGTCGGATTAGCGCACATGAGAATATGGGATTGGGTTTGCGTGTGAGTAGGGTGTTAGTTTTTATTTCCCACCTTTTTTTCTCTGTAGACTTCTATGGGGGAATAGGTTATTGCACAAGCGATATTCTAAGTTCTGCTTTTTGCTCGCTTCCGGTTAGCGTGAGAGTGATAACTTGTTACTTTTAACACATAATATAAGCGCTAAATAGCGCTCCACTCATAAGCTGGCCCTATGTGTTTTTTGTAATGATGTAGCTTTATTTATTACAAGAGGCGGCTCAAACATCTTTAATATGTCATCTCATTGAAATGAGAAAGCGATTAATAGGTTAAACAGAGAACTGATGAAGTGAAGAAGTGATGGTTTAATCTCTAACACTGAATTTAAATATTTATTTAATCAACATCCAGTCATGCCAGTTTTTTACTGCATACCCAAAGTTCACAAGAATTTAAAAAATCCCCCAGGATGTCCCATAATATCCGGGATAGGTAGTATGGCAGAAAATGTTGGCAATTACATAGACCATTTTTTAAAACCTTTTCTGTGTACTATGCCGTCCTATATCCTTGATACTGCTGATTTTTTGAGAAAAATAGATAGCTTATCTATACCTGAGGAAGCCCTATTGGTTACTCTAGATGTAGAGGGACTCTATTCCTCCATCCCTCATCATATAGGGATACAAGGAGCTAAACATTTTCTTGACTCAAGGGGTCCATCGTATAGTATGCATACTGACTTTGTTATTGACCTTTTGAGAATAGTCTTAGAGAATAATGTATTCTCTTTTGACAATAAGACTTAAAAGCAAATCAGGGGGACAGCAATGGGGGCCACATGTGCCCCCACGTATGCTTGTTTACACCTAGGGGCCTGGGAGATGGAAGATGTGTATCAAAAAACTGAGTTCAATGAGAAAGTCAACTTATGGCTTCGTTTTGTGGACAATGTATTTGTCATATGGGAAGGAACCGAAAATGACTTGAAAAAGTTTGTTGATGAACTTAATGATAATTCTAGAAATATTGTTTTAACAGTTAATTCTAGTAAAGTAGGTCTGTCTTTCCTTGATCTTGACATACGAGTTGAACAAAACACACTGAAAACTGAAAATTATCGTAAAGAGACTGCTACAAATAGCATTCTACTAGCACAAAGCCATCATCCACATCACTTAGTGAAAGGGATCCCCAAGGGACAGTTTTTACGCCTTCGACGAAATTGTTCGTCTTGCGTAAAATTTGATAAACATGCAGCTTGCATGACAGAGAGGTTCAAGGTGAGAGGTTACCCAAAGAGAATTCTTAAAAATGCCTATACCTTTGCAAAAGATATTGATAGAGAATCCCTCCTCTACCCGAAGGAGAAAGAAAATACAGGTTCCATTAGACTGGTGACTAGCTATAACTGTCACTGGAATGGAATAAAACGTATTATCAATAATAATTGGAAAATTCTGTTGAATGATGAAAATGTGGCAAAAGAAATTGGGCATTTTCCAACACTTATGGCAAAAAGAGCCCCTAACCTAAGGGATAAACTTGTACAAAGCAAGTTTGTCACTCCACAAACAAATTGGCTATCTAGACAAAAACTAGTGGGAAATTTCCCATGTAAGAAATGTGTGGCGTGTAGGTTTATGTTAAAAACTAAAGTTTTCTCGGCTTGCACAGAAAAAGTGCATAAACTTAAATTCTTCTTTAACTGCAACACTGAAGGAGTGGTATATTTACTAAATTGTGATTGTCCCTGTTTCTATGTAGGGAAAACCAAAAGGATACTTAAAGATAGAATCCTTGAGCATAGGGATGACATAAAGAACAAGGTGAAAAATAGCAGTGTGGCTAGGCATTTTGAGTCCTTCCACAACAGTAGCCCTGACTGCATGAGAGTGCAGGGCATTGATAAAGGGATTACCAATGGTAGGGGGGGGGGGATAATGATAAAGTCTTGCTACAGAAAGAGTGTAGGTGGATTTTCAACCTCTCTACCATTGGTCCCAAAGGTATGAACGAAAGACTGGATATGGCGTGTTTTTTGTAAATGCTGTGACATAAAACTGTTGCTAGGTAAAAATTCAAATACACAGCCGTATCAAAATCTTTGAGATTCTATAACCTGTACATATGTCCTCATAGTTATTACTTGTTGAAGAAGGATGAGGATCTTGAATATATATTTAAAATTGTATATTTTAGAATAATTTCACCTCCCATATGGGCGGAGTTAGTTTGGTTTAAAGATAGAACCGACACACGTTAGAACATACAGCCCTGAGGAAGCCCCGTCTGTCCTGTGACGTGGGGGTGAAACGCTCGTTGGCATTGGCTGACCGGTTGCACGTGATCTGGTACGCAGTGTTGTCGAATGGAACAGAGCGGTATGCTGTGGTGAGCCGCCAACTTTAAGTAAAGCAATTCTTGGAGTCCAGATACTTATGTGAGCATAAGAATCGGTGCATTGAAATTTAACAGACCGATTTGGATAAAGGAAAGTTAAGCGACTCTGGAAAAAACAAGAGGAGAAGGGCACCAGCAGGTGTAGTCGACAGAGGGACCCGGATGTCCATGCCCGGTGTTCTCCTACATCTCTGATAAGTGCCCTTTTGTTTTACATTAACATGTTGTAAGATCAAGAAGTTATGATTTCATGTGGATGCAGTTGACAGAGGGATTTGTTTAATGATTGAAAGTCCTCCTGCATATCCGCTTGATTGTCCAGCTGCTACATTTCTCCTTTTGCTCTTGCTTGCTGCATTGCATGTCTCACTTTATGCCGCTTGACTTTTTGCTAACAGTTACCAGCTTTGGCTCACTTAGTGACTCTATCGCTTTACTCTTCACAGCTCAACTTACAAAGCTCATACTTAACTGACTACTCGGTCAGTACATGCTAATTATTGGAACAGTTTACCAGCTATTTTGCGACTATGTATATCATCATGACAGTGGCTACCCACTGTATCCATTATTATTATAGCAATAATATTAATGCTATTTACATGTATTGTTGAATTGCATTTTACTATGTACAATTATCCTATATTGTATATATGAGAATACTAAGCTAACACAGTTTACTAAAACTTTTGTCTGTGTCCTCAACAGCTGGTTTTTCATATGTTCCTATATATCATTATTGTGGATTATTTCCATATGCTATATGTATGTACTGTGTTATTTTCTACAACACTAGTGTTATTCAGTCATTTGGACCGGTCCTATATTAGTGCAGTACATGTATGCACTTTTTTTTAACTATTTGATACAGGTTGTTTGTGTAATTCCATCTGTTGATTTGTTTTTCCTAATTGGCACCCGGCGAGGTGCGTGAATTAAAAACCTTTTTAAACTGCATAACATGTTGCTTTAGTCATTTGTTATATAAATAAAAGAGTGCTGAAACCCCAGTCTTATCAGAGGTTATAGCATAAACCTCTTATCTTTCTTTCCAATTGACATAATATAAATTTTAATGGGTCTGCACCAGTTGTTACAATTCCACTGATATAGAATTTTTAAAATAAGTGGATATCTAGTGCTCTGATATTAGAGCACTTATAGCAACACTTAAATAGCAAGTTTCCATTCACAAATTTTTCTTTTATTTAATAGATAAGCTTTAAACTTATTTAAAAAAGTGAAGACATTTTTTTTAATAAATTGTGTGATACTAAATATAGCAACACAATGGCGTTTTGAACCCAGGAGACAAAGCACACTAAGGGGCATATTTATGATTGTGCGAGCAGACATGATCCGATATTGCGGATCATGTCTGATGCTCATCGATAAATTCTGACAGCATACGCTCTCTGCATTTATCATTGCACAAGCAGTTCTTGTGAACTGCTGGTGCAACGCCGCCCCCCTGTAGGTTCACAGACAATCGGCCACTAGCAGGGGGAGTCAATCAACCCGATCGTATTCAATCGGGTTGATTTCTGGCAATTTCTGTCTGCAGCCTCAGAGCAGACGGACAAGTTATGGAGCAGCAATCTTTATACCGCTGCTTTATAACTTCTGTTTCCGGCAAACCTGAAGGCTAACCAGAAACATGGGGCATCCATACGGAGCTTGATAAATATGCCCCTAAGACATCTCTTTGAACTTGGTCTTGGAATTCATATTAAAGGAACATGAAACCCCAAATTTTTACTTTCATGATTAAGATAGAGAATACAATTTTTTTGTTCCAATTTACTTCAAGTGTCAAATTTGCTTTGTTGTTTTGTTATTCTTTGTTAAAGAGATATCTAGAATGGTAGCGTGCGCATGTCTGGAACACTACATGACAGGAACTAGTGCTTCCATCCAGTGCTTTTGCTAATGTATAACATTGTTATAAAACTGCTGCCATCTAGTGCTCTTGCTAATATATAACATTGTTATAAAACTGCTGCCATCTAGTGCTCTTGCTAATGTATAACATTGTTATAAAACTGCTACCATCTAGTGCTCTTGCTAATGTATAACATTGTTATAAAACTGCTACCATCTAGTGCTCTTGCTAATGTATAAGATTGTTATAAAACTGCTGCCATCTAGTGCTCTTGCTAATGTGAGCCGAACAGATAGCTCAGCATGCTAAGGCACTGTGGCTGAGCTCTGTAGAAACCCAAGGGTTTCAGGTTCGTTCCCCAGCAAGGTCCACTCAGCCTTTCATCCTTCCGAGGTCGATAAAATGAGCAGCGCCTTGAGACGCTTACGGGTGATTAGCCGTGCTTTACAAGTACCCAATACAATACAATGTATAACATTGTTATAAAACTGCTGCCATCTAGTGCTCTTGCTAATGTATAACATTGTTATATAACTGCTGCCATCTAGTGCTCTTGCTAATGTATAAAATTATTATAAAACTGCTGCCATCTAGTGCTCTTGCTAATGTGTAACATTATTATAAAACTGCTGCCATCTAGTGCTCTTGCTAATGTATAACATTATTATAAAACTGCTGCCATCTAGTGCTCTTGCTATTGTATAACATTATTATAAAACTGCTGCCATCTAGTGCTCTTGCTAATGTATAACATTATTATAAAACTGCTGCCATCTAGTGCTCTTGCTAATGTATAACATTGTTGCAAAACTGCTGTCATGTAGTGCTGCAGACACATGCACACTCCTGAGCTTACATCCCTGCTTTTTAACAAAGAATAAAAAGAAAACAAAGAACATTTGTTAATACTGGTAAATTGGAAAGTTGTTTTAAATGGTGTGATCTGTCTGAATCATGAAAGAACAATTTGTTTTTTGTATCACTTTAAGTAGATATTAAATAGTTATTATTCCAAAAATATGTAGGCTACATAATGAAATATGAAATATAACAAATCTAGGCACAGAAGTCATTTTTGGTTTGTCTAACAATTCAGGACCTCTCTAGCTACACAGCACTTTATAAAAAAAATCCTGGTTTGTAGAGGAATGCGTTGCCACACCCTGAACTACTCATTGCGTAACCATGGCAGCCAAGCTACATATTCACCCCTGACTATGCCACCAACCACTGGAAAATGTTTGGAGGTATGATAAAGGGCCACTGCTTTAAGAAAACATCATGCAACCATGCGCACGTGCACATAATGTGCGGGTCACATACAAAAGCTTTGGATGGCAACATTAATGACCAATCTAGAAACATGTCAGAGAATGCTCCTGACAACCTTATAAACTACATTTGGTCAATGATTATACAAAGGTTGTAACCTTTAGAGTAGTTTTCACCACAGAAAAGAAGACTAAAATGTAACATTTACAAAGAATGATAGAACATTTGAAAGTTCTTCTTCTCTTTAATATTGTTATGTTAAATGTGGAAAAAAATAACTAGAGAAAGAAAAATGCTGTTAATGTACTACACAATAATCCATTTGCAGTAAGTAAGAAAGAGCACAGACATTAGAGCAAATATTATTATCTATGGAATGCTACTTAGGTTTTAAAGTCATTTACTTTTTTTAAATGTTGTTTTCCAGAGTTAGAACATAACGCTAAACTGCAGAAGCCGAGAGAAAAAGCAGATGGAAGAATCTGCCACCGCAAAGATAATTTCTAACTAATATGTCAGGTGCTTGTTTATCATTACAGGAAATTAAGAGACTTAAAAAGATTGACTGTGGGAGAACATCTGTTACCAGAAAATCCTAGAAAAATAATTTCACAAGAGGGACATAAAGTTAATACAAAGTTTAGCCAAAATATATTCTCTTTCGTTATAACACAAAATGTAAAAAGTAACTGGTTATAGTGACTAGACATCATGTAGTTTATGATCAAGTTGTTATAATTTTTAAATATCTCCCCAATAAAAAAAAATATATAACTGTTAATCTCAGAAGCCCAACCAAAAATTATTAACACTAACCAAAAACTCTGTTGATTCCTTGCTGCTCAGAGGAAAGAATATTTAGCTTGCTTGGAGGAAAACTGAGGGCATTCTGGATGGTGGATATTCCTTTAACCAGTTCCTACTGCCAGACTATAAACATGGAGTGACTTGATTGGAATTCATTTAATTGTGGGAAGTTTTTGCACCAGTCTGTGCCTGCGAGACTTTGGAGATATGAAAGAAAATGTGTAAACCTGGATATAGACAAATATTTGAAGCGTCTAAGAAGAATATAACTCAAAACACTGTTGGCACTGGGAAATCAATGCAAGAAAGGCAGGCTGACTTTTACAGCCGTCAACTGGCTGAACACATGGCGGCGCTGCTTACTCGATTTCTGTAATCGGCTGGCCGTTTTTCATATCTCTGTCACAGTCCGAATCCTTGCACCAGTGTATCTGAGGATAGAATCTGGTTGTGCTAAACTCACTATAAGTAATCAGAGTGAGTGAAAATATACTTTATTGCTATGCGTTTTTCGGGTTACAATAGCCGTTTCTTCAGGCAACTCCGATGAATCTTTGTTGGTCATGGAGTGAGGCTAGAACATTTGGAGTTGCTGGGAGGATAACTGAGGAAATTCTGGATGGTGGTTATTCCTTTAACAGGTTTCTACTGCCAGACTATAGACATGAAGTGACTTGATTGGAATTCATTTTATCATGGGACCTTTCCGCACCAATCTGTGCCTGCGAAGCTTTGGTGGCATTAAACCTCCTTTGGAAATGCTGATTCCACAGTAACCCACTGTCACACTTGCAGTTCTTACACATGAGTGCAATTAACAGAAGAGTTGATTTTACTTTTATTTTATTGGATGTATATTAAACTACTACACTTAATGCCGGTGATCAAAAGCTCTCTGCTCTGGTGAGATTATCTAAGAAGTTTTGTTAGTGCTGTAATGTCCCTGAAAAAAATTGCATTGAAAAAAATGCACAATCCCCTCCCCCACAAACATATAGGGGCCTATTTAAGAAGCAGCACATGCTGCCTCCGACACACTCCGCTTCAGTTCCAGGTTAAGCAGAAGTTAAGAAGCAGCGGTCCTAAGGCCACTACTCCTTAACTCGTTCGCCACCTCTGAGGTGGCGGACAGCAATCCGCCCGATCGAATACAATCGGGTTGATTTACACCCTCTGCTAGTGGCCACAAATCTGCAGGGGGTGGTATAGCACCAGCAGTTCACCAGTCCCGCTATATCAGATCATGTCCGTCCGCACATTAATAAATGGACCCCATAGTGTGTGTATAAATATAAATCATGTCAGTACACCTTTCATTACTGAGATTCAAATCTTTTATTTTTTCATTACTTTGTATGTCCATGTCCACCTTTATTTTTAATGACAGACTCAATCCTCCTCAGCATGGAGGATATCAGTGTTGTACAAATTTCTGGAGGGATGTTCTGACATTCCTCAGAGACAAATTGTTCAGCTGATCTTTGCTGGAGGGCTTGTGTTGCTCTACCTTTCTCTTTAAAATGCCTCTAAGGTTGTTCTACTGGATTCATGTCAGGTGACATACTTAGCCAGGTCACAGTGTCACTCATTTTGTCAGCCCATATTTTTGTAAATTCACAGGCATTCATGGTGCCTTCTATAAATGTCATCTTCCCAACAACATTTGCACTCATGCAGCCTCATAGTATTATACGCCTATATACGTGCTTCACTGTTGGGACTATGGGACCATGCATTCACTGTGTTAGTCCTGGCCAGGTTCACACAAAACATGCTGGATCCCATCTGAGCCAAAAAAATTTATCTAGGTCTCATTTGACCAAAGAATGTGCTCCCAATATTCATCAGCCTTCTTTTCATGTTGTTTAGCAAAGTTTAATCTTGCTGTTTTGTGCCAAATATAAAACAAGTTTTTTTCTTAAACGCCGTCTAGATAATCTCCTTTGCACTTCCTGTGCTTTCACAGAAACTCTGATTTCCATTGATAGCCCCAGAATCAAGTGTGAAGCCCATCTGTTTTTCAGAGCTAGCGTGTGCAAGTAGAGCTCCTTCCATGCTGTTGAGGACGGCCACTCTGGCTCTGATTAGTGGTTCTATTGCTCGTTGTACACCTCCTAATTACTGCTGCAACTGTGTTTTGTTTGATTTTTAGTTGGTCACCGATCTTCATGTATCCTTTTCCATCTTTGTGAAGTGTCACAATCATATTTTCCAATTCCTCTGGCAATTATTTTCCATGTGGAGCCATGGTGTAGATAGGCAGATAAAAAATAATATCTGAGAAGTCAAAAATTGAGAAAGTTCTAGTGTATACATGACATGTCATGTTCATGTACAGGTGTACTTAATTTTCAATTATCACAAGTTTTCTAACTTGTATGTCAGTGATCACAGATGCATTAGCTTTTGTTTACACCGTATATATGTATATATACACACACATATATGTATAAATATATATATTGTATATATACACACACATATATGTATAAAAAAAATTATATATATATATATATATATATATATATATATATATATATATATATATATATATATCCCCTTTGTGTATCTGCACTCACAGTTACAGTAAGTCTTCAACCAGGGTGCAAAGTCAAATTATCTGTAGAAGTTCCAAGCAGGGACTACACTCACTGGATTTAGATAAATAAATCAATATTTATTAAGCGGTAACGTTTCAGGGTTCGCAGACCCCTTCCTCAGACCAGACAATGTGTAAATGAAAACAGTGCAACTTAAATATGCTAAGCCCCACCCATCAATTAATTTAAAAATTGTGCCAAAAACAATGCTGATATTTACAATTAAAAATGTTTAGCTTGGAGTTAATTTTAATCACAGTTATATATTTAGTGTATATAAATAAATCTATATCTACATATTATCAAACTGTTGTTTAGCTCGTTGTCCAAAATTGTAATTTTCAGTTGATTCCCTTGAGAAAGTTTTTACTGCTGTAAGAAAATAAAAATAAAACATTTACATATCACAGATGTTGAGTAGAAGTGGATCTTTGAAACAAAAGGGGAACTGTTTGATGGAAAAGGAATAGATTATATCTCCACATTTAGTTGTTGACTTCAATAAGGCAGATTTGCAGCTTTGTGCATTTTGTATCTCTTGTGAGTTTTTCTCATTAAATAGATGCATCAAAAGCAAGTTGCGGAGCTAACAGACTTCCACTCCAGAAGGACACTAACTATCTACACAGGACTTTTGAAGTACAACTACAGAAAATGAAATCTTTTATGTATGAAGCTTTGGTAACATAAGACTGGTTGGAAATTAAATTATGAAATATTGTGCCAATAGGCCACAAACAAAGGTATAATAAAGTTTAGCGATAATATACTGTTAAATACCTTAGTTTATAGCATTGTATTAATATCTTTCATAGACAGAAAATGGCCCATATAATTTAATGCCAGGGGCTGAATTATCAAGCTCAGAATGGAGCTTGATGCCCCTGTTTCCACGCGAGCCTACAGGCTCGCCGAAAACAGCAGTTATGAAGCAGTGGTCTTTAGACCGCTGCCCCATAACTGGTCTGCCTGCTCTGAGGCTGCGGACATCAATCCGCCAAATTCTATATGATCAGGTTGATTGACCGCAAATCTGCAGGGGATGGCATTGCACAAGCAGTTTACAAGAACTGCTTGTGCAATGATAAATGCCGACAGCGTATGCTGTCAGCATTTATCGATGTGCGGCGGACATGATAAGCTACATCGTATCATGTCCATTCACACTATAATAAGTCGACCCCTTAGAAGCTAATCTGTGTGTATCAGTGTGTATCAGTGTATCCACCCAAGTTATGCATGTAATATTTCTTTATTAAGAAAACCTTATAAATCAGTTCAAAAGACCACTTGGAATCTTCCAAAGAGGAATCAGGCTACAAATATAGGAAAGCTGATTAGTCTTCCCATGAATTCCTGCACAAAAAATTCAAATTACAAAACTTGCGTATTCTAAAAAATGTGAACATTGTGCTTTCAAATACTGATGTTAAAAACATGAAGTTTCAATTTCAGGGGTAAAAAACAGCCCTTTTGTGTAATATTATTAATTGTTTATGCCTGAAGTAACGGCTGGTGGTTGTCCCAAGGGTTGAGAATCATATTGTAGAGAAGTTTCTATGTACCTATGCAATGGTCATGTTTTAAAACTTAAAAACAAATCCTATTTGAATGCAATATCTTTTTGAGGTGTTTTATTAAGTGTTTGCTTCTAAAACAACTCAGAAGTTCCAGTTTGTACATAGACAGCATTGGTTTTGTTTTTAGGATATTTGAGGGTCTTTTGGAAGAAGTCTTTTTTTCTGCACAGGACACGTTATGTGGTGCCCCATGTTTTCTTTTCAGAATAATCGTGTTACCCTTTCTTTATTAATAATATCCATTTGTGAAACTCATATCTGGTGGACCAACTTGCTTCAACATCATAGTAATTTAGATAGGTTTGTATGCGAATATCATTACATCCGTGAGTTGTGAGTGGCTCTTCATTATAATTAAGGGCGCATCATCTATCTTGTGACCGTTCATTACTAGAACAGGCTCCGCTAGGAAGGATAACAGCATCAGAATTAAAGAGCATCCTGGAACATTCATGGTTAACCCCTTGTTCATTTCTATAAGGTCTACAAGACACAGCGTATACTTTCCAGCAAGATTATTTTTACACATTTACAATGTAATTATGTGGTAATTGTGTTGTAATTAGCAGTACGTTATGGATCTATTATACACTAGTTATCATGTATTGGAGACTTAATGCAACTATATATATATTAACGGCAGGAACGTTCTCTAACAACTTTGTAAAAATGTAGGTTAATCAACACTTCAAAGTGAGGCCCCTCAGCAACCTCGTTAGCGCCTACGAATTTTGCATCTTTGGGGGCCAATTGAGTTTTTTGAGGGCCAATTAAGTTTAGATAAAGCTCATCCAGGTTAATAATAGTTGTGAATTCCCTGACATAACATTTTTTTGTCAATAATATTATAGGAAATTCGATAACTTTCTATCATGAATATTACAAAACTGTACTGGAACAAAGTGAAAACTGTTAAAGGCAGATGAAAGTCAAATTTTTATGGATCAGATTTAAGAGAATTTTCAATTTACTTCGGTTATCAAATGTACCTTGTTCTTTTGATGTCCTTTGTTGAAACTCATTCCTAGGTAGGCTCAGGTGTGGGAATGCACTACTGGGATCTAGCTGGTGATTGGTGGCTGCTTATGTATGCCTCTTATCATTGGCTCAGCAGATGTGCTGTGCTAACTCCCAGTCATACTCTGCTGCACTGGAGATAAATTTAGCTATGTGTCTAACTCCTTTGTAGGATGCGTGCAAGCGATATTAGCTCTCCACTTTGTAATACCAGCGCACAATAATGTGCGCTGATATTACAAGTTTGCCTCTGCATTGCTAGGAAGCATTGCGCTCACGAGAGCGTGCTCCCATATAGCCTTGTTCTGATGCTGTCACAGACGGCATCAGTACTTCGCACAGCGAAGTGGGTAAGTAGAGCAGCGATGGGCAGCATTTTTAAATATATATGAATATATACATATACATTCATGTGTCAATATGTGTATATACAAATATTAACACATAAATATATACTGTATATATATATATATATATATATATATATATATATATATATATATATATATATATATATATATATATATATATATATAAAATCATATACATATTTATTTACATTGCAGTCTATGGGAACACACACAGTTCCCATAAACCGCAATGTAAAGGCACTTTTCAGTGAAGTATTTTTCCTAACACACCACTCCCACCAACTTTAACATCAAAAACTGCCTAATGCAGTTGTTTTTAATTTAAAAAAATGCTATATATATATTTTTTAAAAATTAAAAACTACAATGCCCTCTATTTTTAGGGCATTTCGGGCACTTTAAGAAAATTAAACAGGTCTAATCTCTGGTTAGTTTTCGAAATGCTCAGGGTAGCAAAAAAACAGCCACTTGTAATAACTGGTTAATTATTGCACTCCAGCAAATGGGCAATAATTTAGCGTTCCACTTGTAATCTAGTCCTAAGTGCTTGATTTACCAATTCACGGAGGACAGGGTTGAACGTATTCGCCCCTGTACACCCGAGCTCTCCTCTGGAGGCCAGCAATTTGCTGCTGGAATTTAACATTGCACATGAGGGCTCCTTTCCACCCCACCCCCTGCCCGCACACAGCCAATCACGCATGGGCAGTAGCTTTCAGTCGAGACCCAGGGAGATTGAAATTCTCTATCTAATAGGTTGAGAAGAGCATAGGAAACAGCGGTCTGATGATAAATTCTGACTGCAGGTTCTCTTGTGCGAACCTGCAGTCGAAGGGAGGAGAAGGGCTTGATAAATCAAACCCTAATGGGTAGA
>NC_069508.1:20249385-20391885 GCF_027579735.1 Bombina bombina
TGTATATATATGTGTGTGTGTGTGTGTATATATGTATATATATATATATAAATATGTGTGTGTGTGTGTGTGCGTGTGTGTATGTGTGTATATAAATATATATATATATATGTGTGTGTGTATATATATGTGTGTGTGTGTGTGTGTATATATATATATATATATATATAAATATGTATACATATTGTATGTATTTATATGTGTATATATGTATTTACAGACATTACATATATAAACACATAAATACACACACACATATATTTAAGTGCATTGGAGCCCTTTCAGTTAAGTAGCTAAAAACATGTAAAATCATATTTATGCAATATTCATATTTAATAAAGTTTTTAACTATGAATTTAATGTATTTCTGGCTTCAGGGATTCTATAAGGGTGAAGGTTTATTCTTACACCCGGTTCAGTAACAATGTCATGTTCAAGAATATTGGTCCTACCTGGCACTATAGAAAACACATCCCTACTCCTTCTTAAAAAAATCTGTAACTTGCTGATTCTAATGGGGGGGCAGTGTCTTTGCAATATTCACTTCAGGATCTTCAACCAGATTGGCAAAAACTGCTGTAGTGATATAAACCTCTCTGTCCTTCTAAGGCGTAAAGCACGTTAATATGATATATCTGCTCTGGTTTCCTCCTGCCTCTTTGTTACCTCACTAAAGGCTGGATTACAAGTGGAGCACTAAATTATTGTGCTGCCGTATTTGCCTGTTTGCGGGAGCACAACAATTTACCAGTCATTACAAGTCTCTGGTTATTGGTAACGCATCCTCATGGGAGCAATTAGCGCTATCCGAAAATTAACTAGAGATTAGATCTCTGGTTAATTTTTTAAAAGTGCCCCAAATGTAGGCTGACCATATTTCCTTGAGACAAAAACGGGACATTGAGATGTCAAAAACGAGACAGGGTTAATATTCTTTATTCATAGAAAAAAATGTACAATTTTAACAAAAGTTAACTTTTATGACATGAATATAAACGATTGAGCCAACAATTATTCTTCTGTTATTGGTCTCACTATCTCCACTATCATAAAGTATTTAAATTTATCATACAATTTTACATTTGCCAAACACATACATGCTTTAAAAAAGTGAGTTTTCACCAAAATGTCTAAACGAGCCTCTATAGGAGCCTATGGAAGCGCACTCTTGTGAGCGCAATGCTTCCTAGCAATGTAAACGCAAACTTGAATTCACATTGTGATTAACTTGTAATACCAGTGCACATTATTACAAGTGATATTTAGCGCTCCACTTGTAATCTGGCACTAACTTGTTCAATGATCTCATATGGACCATTCCAAGTGGCAAGGAACTTGTTCTCTACTGTAAGAATCAGAACCAACACCCTGTCCCCTGGGTGAAAGTATAGCACTATGGTTATAGCTAGTCTTCTAGACCCCTGTGCTCTCTGCATACATTCATTTTCTATGGGCATGCCAGCTGCCCTTCAATCCTGCATCTCGCTATTGTACTCAATAACACTACAGTATGTGTTAAATTCTTCCAGGTTTCTTTGGCCCTATCTATTAGCCCTCAGGGATGTTGTGCATATAAAAACAGTGGATTCTTGTGGTACCTCTCGTATTGAGAACATAAAATATCCCACATTTTTCCATCCTTATCATTTACTTTCCTTTTAGGGTATTATTGAAACTTTCTAATAGACAGTCAGTCTGGGGATGATAAACAGATGTTTTAAGATGTTTAATATGCAGAAAATTACATCATTATTTCATAACCTTTGACATAAAAGGAGAAACTTGGTCAGTCAAAATAATGGTACTGCTTCTGGGCATAGTCTAAAATTACTAGTATATATTTGTGACCCCTTGCTAATTTTACCAGCAGACCTACCAAGTCCTTGGCAGTGCTTTCAAATGGCACCTCTATTATAGGTATTGGCACTAGAGGACTACGGTATGTCTTAAAAGGGGCTCTCTTTACCATGTTACCATTCACAATCACAATCACACAATAACATAACATATTTTATGATTTTGACAACAATTTGTAATAGCAGATTCTACAGAAGGGTTACCTATGCTGCATTGCTTTGGTTAATCTATTAAGGGACAGTCTTTCACATTATGACCCAGTTCATTGCAACAAAAACTTTTTATAACATAGTCAAACACCCACCTAGATCATTTTAAAGGATTAACACTTCAAGTTATAGAGTCCCTGAGGGTATGTCCTATGTCTGTCTCTCAAACCCAGAACAGTCTTACCAGGTCTTGCAGCATCTTGATTTTTTTTTACTGTCAGCACTCACTCTGATCAAGCAAACCCCTGCTTGTTCTCCACAGGAACATATCTCTCCACCAGACCAATCAACTGATCTGCAGACTAGGGATCACTCTGAATGTCACATGACAGCAGGTAAACCTCTCAGGTAATAGGAGTTCCACAATATGGTTAGATTCACCTCTGATTATATCCATTTGCAAGTGAGAAGATCAAACATCTGAGACCAGATAGGTTTCTCTTTAGCATATTTCTAGCACAATAGCAAGAGTCTGTTTAACACTAGTTCATTCCAGTGTAATGAACCCCAGCACTTTTCTTTGCCACAATGACACACACATCTCTTTCATTACTCACTTAACAACCTTTATCGCCTTGGCAAACCCCAGGTGATTTTATTCAGACTTATTAACTTAGAGAGAATCCAGTAAAATCTGCACTGGATCCTGTACATTCAATTACCCTTATAGTGGGGTGGAAATTCTGCCCATCTTTCTCTTCTGAATACTCCACCGGAGGGAACCCATAAAACATAATAACTATATATATGTTTTGTTTTTGTTTTTTAATGGGTGTATATAGCATATAGATATAATAACGTATGACAAAACAGATTGATTCAAATCTGTTTTGGTTCTTAAAATAGTACATGCTAAGCTAAGTTTATCTGTGTGATTGTATGCATCCAACACAAGATCCCATGAGAATGTGATGATGCAAGATTCTATGGGAAAATGTGACATTTCTAGGAAAATGTATGAGCAATAACAGCAGCACTAGACCCACATATCTGGAATTTCTAGAGCTATATTAATTCATAGAATAATTTATCTCTAGGCACGACTACAGCTGCATAAGAGTATCAAATCCAACAGCAATTCCACTTCATAACTGCTAAAGCCATTCCAGCCAAGTAGCCCAATACCGTCGTCACCAACAGTATAAACTCATGTTCTTGAAGGTAAAGATCTTGAAGATGATAATGTTTTAATCTTTTTTGTATGATTGTACTGAGGTTAAAGTCACATATTACAGACAATAGCTGGTCAAATGAAGCAAAAATAAAAAAAATATAGAATTAGATGTACCTATATATTGCAACCTATACATATATAAAACAACCTATACTTATATAGCACACCCTATACATATATAATGCACCCTACACTTATATAACACACCCTGTACTTACACAGCACACCCTATACTAATATAGCACACCCTATACTTATATAGTACACCCAATACATATAAAGATCACCCTTATACATATATAATGCACCCTATACTTACATAGCACACACTATACGTATATCATGCACCTTAAACTTATATATCACACCCTATATGTATATAGCACACCCTCTTTTTGCATAGTGCATCCTGTACTTACTCAGCAAACCCTATACTTATATAGCACACCCTATGCTTAAATATTACACCCAATACATACAAAGATCACCCCTATACTTATATAATGCACCATATACTTATATAGCACACCCTATACATATAAAGAGCACACTATACTTATATAATGCTTCTTATATTTATAAAGCACACCCTCTACTTATATAGTGCAACCTATACTTATATAGCACACTCTATACGTATATAATGCACCCTATACTTATATAGCACACTCTATACATATATAATGCACCCTATACTTAAACAGCACACTCTATACGTATATAATGCACCTTATACTTGTATAGCACACCCTATATTTATATAGTACACCCTCTATTTACATAGTGCATCCTGTACTTACTCAGCACACCCTATAATTAAATAGCATACTTGATGCTTATATAGTGCACCCTATACATATAAAGAGCACACTATACTTATATAGCACACCCTATACTGATATAATGCACCCTATGCTTATATAGCACACCCTATAGTGTTATAATGCACCCTATACTTAGATAGTACATCCTATAGTTATATAGTACACCCTATACTTATATAGTACACCATATACTTAGTGCACCCTATACTTATATAGTACACCTTATACTTAGTGCACCCTATACTTATATAGTACACCTTATACTTAGTGCACCCTATACTTATATAGTACACCATATACTTAGTGCACCCTATACTTATATAGTACACCTTATACTTAGTGCACCCTATACTTATATAGTACACCATATACTTATATAGCACACTCTATACTTACTGTATATAGTTCACCCTATACTTATATAGTACACCTTATACTTATATAACACACCCTATACTTATATAGCACACTCTATACTTACTGTATATAGTTCGCCCTATACTTATATAGTACACCTTATACTTATATAACACACCCTATACTTATATAGCACACTCTATACTTACTGTATATAGTTCACCCTATACTTATATAGTACACCTTATACTTATATAACACACCCTATACTTATATAGCACACTCTATACTTACTGTATATAGTTCACCCTATACTTATATAGTACACCTTATACTTAGTGCACCCTATACTTATATAAAGCACCTCATACTTATATAACACACCCTATACTTATATAGCACACTCTATACTTACTGTATATAGTTCACCCTATACTTATATAGTACACCTTATACTTAGTGCACCCTATACTTATATAACACACCCTATACTTATATAACACACCCTATACTTATATAGCACACTCTATACTTACTGTATATAGTTCGCCCTATACTTATATAGTACACCTTATACTTATATAACACACCCTATACTTATATAGCACACTCTATACTTACTGTATATAGTTCACCCTATACTTATATAGTACACCTTATACTTATATAACACACCCTATACTTATATAGCACACTCTATACTTACTGTATATAGTTCACCCTATACTTATATAGTACACCTTATACTTAGTGTACCCTATACTTATATAAAGCACCTCATACTTATATAACACACCCTATACTTATATAGCACACTCTATACTTACTGTATATAGTTCACCCTATACTTATATAGTACACCTTATACTTAGTGCACCCTATACTTATATAACACACCCTATACTTATATAACACACCCTATACTTATATAGCACACTCTATACTTACTGTATATAGTTCGCCCTATACTTATATAGTACACCTTATACTTATATAACACACCCTATACTTATATAGCACACTCTATACTTACTGTATATAGTTCACCCTATACTTATATAGTACACCTTATACTTATATAACACACCCTATACTTATATAGCACACTCTATACTTACTGTATATAGTTCACCCTATACTTATATAGTACACCTTATACTTATATAACACACCCTATACTTATATAGCACACTCTATACTTACTGTATATAGTTCACCCTATACTTATATAGTACACCTTATACTTAGTGCACCCTATACTTATATAAAGCACCTCATACTTATATAACACACCCTATACTTATATAGCACACTCTATACTTACTGTATATAGTTCACCCTATACTTATATAGTACACCTTATACGTAGTGCACCCTATACTTATATAAAGCACCTCATACTTATATAACACACCCTATACTTATATAGCACACTCTATACTTACTGTATATAGTTCACCCTATACTTATATAGTACACCTTATACTTAGTGCACCCTATACTTATATAACACACCCTATACTTATATAACACACCCTATACTTATATAACACACCCTATACTTATATAGTACACCTTATACTTATATAACACACCCTATACTTATATAGTACACCTTATACTTATATAACACACCCTATACTTATATAGCACACTCTATACTTACTGTATATAGTTCACCCTATACTTATATAGTACACCTTATACTTATATAACACACCCTATACTTATATAGTACACCTTATACTTATATAACACACCCTATACTTATATAGTACACCTTATACTTATATAACACACCCTATACTTATATAGCACACCCTATACTTATATAGCACACTCTATACTTACTGTATATAGTTCACCCTATACTTATATAGTATACCTTATACTTAGTGCACCCTATACTTATATAAAGCACCTCATACTTATATAACACACCCTATACTTATATAGCACACTCTATACTTACTGTATATAGTTCACCCTATACTTATATAGTACACCTTATACTTAGTGCACCCTATACTTATATAACACACCCTATACTTATATAACACACCCTATACTTATATAACACACCCTATACTTATATAACACACCCTATACTTATATAACACACCCTATACTTATATAACACACCCTATACTTTGAATGAGGAGTAGCAAATGCATTGCACTTATCTTTTAAAGCCCACAAACCTTTTCAACCAACCCATCGTGCTTTGATTGAATGATTTGAAATCTTAATTAAATTAAACATTTTACACTGCAACCATATTTTAAGACCAGAGAGAAACAATGTCAAGTTTTGATTCATTCGCCTGTTTATTTTATGAAACATTTTCTTAATCTGATCAGAAAATAAATGCGTCCATTTGCTCTTCAGTTATTTCTTTTGTGCATCCTGATAAATATTTAATCACTGGAAATTGAAATATCCTTAAAACCAATTTAATTGCTTGTAGATAAAATATATGTTAGAATAGAAATCTGAATCATAACATGTGATTTATATTTTATATGCTCGGAAAAATATGTGTTCTTTTTATGTCTTAATGCACAGACAAGTGAGTTTTTATTAATAAACAGTTTTATAAAAGTTTAACAATAATTTCAATGCATTGTTCTGAATAAACATTTGTTATAAAAACTATTAAAATGAGAAATTACATTCTAAAGGAACTAAACCTATTTTTAGTTTTGTAAGTAATGAATGAAAGCGTATTAATTTGCAAATAAAACAATATTGCAATTGCATGAATATATTTCTTGCACTTATAAAGTTGGCAATACCTAATAGTGTTCATAGGGCATAGATTATAACAGGAAGCTGTAGGTAGTATTTATAAAATACTCCACCTGGTGCTATCTTCACTCCAAAATGTACATACAAATTCAGACAAAAAGGGAAGAGGAAGGAAAAGGTGGTTTTGGGTGCACAAATAGTCCCCTATAAAACACCAGGTGGTTTTGGGTGCACTAATAGTCCCCTACAAAACACAAGGTGGTTTTGGGTGCACAAATAGTCCCATATAAAACACCAGGTGGTTTTGGGTGCACTAATAGTCCCCTATAAAACACAAGGTGATTTTGGGTGCACAAATAGTCCCCTATAAAACACCAGGTGGTTGTGGGTGCACTAATAGTCCCCTATAAAACACCAGGTGGTTTTGGGTGCACTAATAGTCCCCTATTAAACACAAGGTGGTTTTGGGTGCACAAATAGTCCCCTATAAAACACCAGGTGGTTGTGGGTGCACTAATAGTCCCCTATAAAACACCAGGTGGTTTTGGGTGCACTAATAGTCCCCTATAAAACACAAGGTGGTTTTGGGTGCACTAATAGTCCCCTATAAAACACCAGGTGGTTTTGGGTGCACTAATAGTTCCCTATAAAACACAAGGTGGTTGGGTGCACTAATATTCCCCTATAAAACACAAGGTGGTTTTAGGTGCACAAATAGTCCCCTATAAAACACCAGGTGGTTGTGGGTGCACTAATAGTCCCCTATAAAACACAAGGTGGTTTTGGGTGCACAAATAGTCCACTATAAAACACAAGGTGGTTTTGGGTGCACTAATAGTCCCCTATAAAACACAAGGTAGTTTTGGGTGCATTAATAGTCCCCTATAAAACACAAGGTGGTTTTGGGTGCACTAATAGTCCCCTCTAAAATTTAACTTTTATTGAGTTAATGAAAATGCAGACACTCTGCAAGAGCAGACAAATATAGAATAAATACAAACAGGAAAATAATCACTGGTAAATGCCAAAAGATGCCCCCACTTTCCCAGACGATAGCAGGAAATGACAGCAGTAATGTGTTATGGTTGCTAAATGGGCCTTTTCCAAATCAAAATGTTGTGCACAATTTATTTTTATAATATTCTCTAATTTTGAACTGGCTGGAGGTTCCCACCTGACCTGCTATTAAACGGGAAAGCATGGAATCCTTTGTGGACTCTACCAGTGACTATTTTTCTGTTTTTATTCTTGTCTGCTTTTGCATTTTAATTTACTCAGTAAAAGTTAAGTTTTATAGGGGACAATTAGTGCACCCACGACCATCTATTTTTGTTTTGTCTGCTCTTGCAGATTCCCCTTCTAAATAAGACCTTTTTGCCACTTGAAGTGATTCATAGCTCCTTGTATACGTTTTAATTCACTTGGTTAAAGTTACGTTTTATAAGGGACTAATAGTGCACCTTCAACCTCCTTTTCCTTTCTCTTCCTTTTTTTCTGAATTCTCAAACAAATAAACAGATTTATGTTAAAGATATACAATAGAGAACAAATGTATTTCTATCTATCTATCTATCTATCTATCATCTATCTATCTATCTATCTATCTATCTATCTATCTATCTATCTATGATCTATAGATATCTCAGTCTCTATCAATTTTCTCTGTCTATAAAATAAAGTAATCTAAAGTGTATTTATTTCCTATAATTCATAATGTCTTAAAATATATATGTTTACAATTTATGTATATTGTAAGTTTTCATATATAAATATGTGTATTGCGACTCACCACATCGTTCACATACTGTCAAGCAGGAATCGGAATAGAATGCTATGCCAGACACACCAATGTCACGTTATTATTTCTGCCAAGCGGAGAGGGGCCAAGTGTATGCATTGTTTTAAAACTGATGTGACCTCTGTTTGTAGCTTGATGTGTAGAGGTTTGTTTCCTTTAGTTGTCTAAGATGGATGATGTATAACCGTATTCCTCAGTAACACAAGGTCAACTAGAAAATAAGGTACTTGACTGTCAAGGCGGAAATTGCAACAATAAGTGACCTTTATCTTGTAGATGACTTGGTCACATGCACATGCAATGACTGCAGATAACAAGAGACCATGGGGATCTGGAGAGATATTTCTAATTGTAACTTGACTACATATTGTGCGGTAGTTAAGAAATGAAAATGTGTAAAGAAGCTAAATAATTATTAGGTTCAATGTAACAGTGTAAGTACGGCTTGAGCTTAAAGGGACACTAACCACAATTACTCTCTTTCATTATTCAGATAGAGCAACAACTTTCTAATTTACTCTATTATCAATTTTTCTTCGTTCTCTTGTCATCTTTATTTGAAAAGCAGGAATGCAAAGCTTAGGAGCTGGACCATTTTTGGTTCAGAACCTGGGTAGCTCATGCTGATTGGTAGCTAAATGTAACCATTAATAAGCAATTGCTATCCAGGGTACTGAAGCTAAAATGGTCCGGCTCCTAAGCTTTGCATCCCTGTTTTTCAAATAAAGATAGCAAGAGAACAAAGAGAAATTGATAATAGGAGTAAATTAGAAAATTGCTTAAAATTGCTGCTCTATCTGAATCAAAAAAGAAAAAAATTGGGGTTAGTGTCCCTTTCAGAAATTGGCAGGTAATAATCGTTATATATAGAACAGTACAAACATGATATAATATAAATACTGTTTTATGTCTGGTGAGACTGCTGCATTAATGTGTATACTTGAATCTACATACATTTCAAGTGTATTTAAAGTTAGATTATATCTTGGTCAAATGCTGTTCATAAAATAGTGACCGTTAGCACAGAATGAGTGAAACCAACAGCATTACCTACAGAAAATTCAACATATCGCTTTCCAAGGGTACCGTTAGGACTCAAGTTCTATGGGATGGTTGTCTGGTGTTTCGCAGAGAAAAATATCCAATTTTTTAATCAACTTACAAAATATTCATGCAATTGTAAAACAGAATATGGAACCATGTAACTTAGTAAAAAACAGAAGCCAATATCACTCAGTCATAATATCTATATTTTAAAGGGACAGTCTAGTAAAAAATAAACTTTCATGAGTCAGATAGGACATGCAATTTTAAATATCTTTCCAATTTACTTTTATCATCAAATTTGTTTTATTCTCTTGAAATTCTTTGTTGAAAACAAAACCTAAGTAGGCTCATATGCAAATTTCTAAGCCCTTGAAGGCCGTCCCTTATCTCATTGCATTTTGACAAATTTTCACACCTAGATAGCACTAGTTCATGTGTGCCATATAGATAACATGCTCACTCCCGTGGAGTTATTTATGAGTCAGCACTGAGTGGCTAAAATGCAGGATTCAACAAAAAAACGAGGGGTCTGTGAACTGGTCGTGTTTAAACAGCAAAAGCCTACCCCACTAGTTACACTTCTCAAAAAGGTGCAACAATTGGACTACACAGAAAAAACAAAAGATGGGGGTGGTGCCTAAGGCAGTCTGCTATAAATTAAATGAAATATTCAAAATTTGGCTGCGTCTTATACTGTTTTTATTGATAATAACATACAAATATATGACCACATATACAATGAATGAAGGCCTCCGGTGTCTCAAATCTTAAATATAATTCTCTAATAAAATACTGGTCTAGACAAGAAATCACAGCAGTCAGTATTCATTGCACTGACACCTAACTATACATAGAAATCTTTAATCAAAAATAGATGGTTTGTTCTGCAAATAAATCTTTTTTTTTTTTCAAATATATAGTATATAATACAAATTGATCATTTTTGCAAACTTATACTTTCCACAAGCAGATAATTTTAAGCAGATAGCTATCAGAATAAAAATAACCATAAAGTGACAAAAATGGTCAATTATCTTCAATCGATGGCAATATCTTTATATTATTTTGATGGCAATATCTCTATATTATTTTGAAAGTAAGATATAATTTGTGATGTTAATGTCCACTATATTGAAACTGCAGTTAGAGAAATGTCCCAGCTGATCATTTGTTTCTCAAAGAGACAGTATTGGCTGCCAGAAATGATGTTTGTATTGTAGTATCCGTGTTAGTATTTGTCCGTATGTTTAGCACTCTGAGCAATTGTATCCATTCACTTTATATCATCTGGTATCAGAGTATTTACTTTGTGTCTCTATTACACTAGATGGTACTAGCGTGTGTAGATGTTTATTTGTGTGATTCTTAGTGCACGCACTATTTGAAATGATGAATAATAGATGTTCCAATATTTCTTCAAACTCCTACTGCTTTGTTCTTTATTTTCAACTTTTGTTGTGGTTATTGGAGTTCATATGATAGGTCAAATTTTGGATCCTCAATTTCTCGGTCTCAGATATATAGCTGAAAGAAAGACAAAGACTTTGAGAGAGCCGAAACGTGTAGATCACTGCTTCATTTAAATAAAATTTGCTCATTTTTCCTTTCAACTTGTAATAAAAAAAAAGGAAAACCTGAAATGTGCTATATTTCCAATAAAGTTATATTTTAATTTCTAAATATTTAATAGATATTTTTTAGATATGTATAGGTTGAACTCGATGGACTTCAGTCTTTTTTCAACCTTATCTACTATGTTACTATGTTACTATGTTACTATGTTACTATGTTACTATTTTACTAATTCCTAGGTCCACTCCAAACGATTACATAAGCTGTATGAAGGGATGTTCATGGATTTTGTGACATTTCAAGTTCTCTCTCTGTTTTTGACTCTATCTCTCTTTAACTTTCTCACATTCTTTCTCTCTCTTTCACTCTTTTTCTCTCTCTCTTTCTCTTCCTTTCTCACTCTCTCTCTTTCTCTCTCTTTCTCACTCTCTATCTCTGTCTTTTTTTTAACATCAAACGATTAAAAATCCTCAGATTATCACCCAACCGATTAACACTCAAAGAATAAACATAGACATAAAGGGGGGTATTATCAAGCCGTCAACCTCAAATACGCTGGAATTCCGCAGCATATTTGTGGCGAGGCTGATTCGCCTTAGTTATAAAAGGCTAGAGACCGGTAAAAGTAGAATTTTGTGACGTAAGCTTCGATCCGCCGGACTCAGTCCGACACATATCGATTCTTACGTCACTACAGATGTTCCGCACACAATTGTGCGTCACAATCTGACTACATTTGCTAATTATCAAAAAACTAGCAGGTACGCTCTGCACTTTTCTGGCCCAGCGTACCTGGTTTTCAATCCGCCGCCCTGGAGGCGGCGGATCCCATAGGAATCAATGGGAGTCTGACCATAGCAAAAGTTCAGGTTCGCTGCTGCCAGACATCCCATTGATTCCTATGGAAGATGTCTGCACCTAACATCCTAACATGTACCCCGAGTCTAAACACCCCTAATCTGTCCCCCCTACACCGCCGCAACTAAATAAATGTATTACCCCCTAAACCGGCGCTCCCGGAGCCCACCGCCACTATAATAAACATGTTAACCCCTAAACCGCCGCTCCCTGACCCCGCCGCAACTATAATATATGTATTAACCCCTAAACCGCCGCTCCCTGACCCCGCCGCAACTATAATATATGTATTAACCCCTAAACCGCTGCTCCCTGACCCTGCCGCAACTATAATATATGTATTAACCCTTAAACCGCCAATCCCAGACCCCGCCGCCACCTACATGATACCTATTAACCCCTATCCTGCCCCCCTATACCGCCGCCCTCTATAATAAAGTTATTAACCCCTATCCTGCCGATCCCGGAACTCGCCACAACTAAATAAATAGTTTAACCCCTAAACCGCCACTCCCGGACCCCGCCGCAACCTATATTAAACTTATTAACCCCTAATCTGCCCCCCCTACACCTATAATACATTAATTAACCCCTATCCTGCCCCCCTACACCGCCGCCACTGTAATAAAATTATTAACCCCTAAACCTAAGTCTAACCCTAACCCTAACACCCCCCAACTTAAATATTAATTAAATAAATCTAAATAATATTTCTATTATTAACTAAATTAATCCTATTTAAAAATAAATACTTACCTTTAAAATAAACCCTAATATAGCTACAATATAAATAATAATTACATTGTAGCTATCTTAGGATTTATATTTATTTTACAGGCAAATTTCAATTTATTTTAACTAGGCACAATAGCTATTAAATAGTTATTAACTATTTAATAGCTTACCTAGCTAAAATAAACAGAAATTTACCTGTAAAATAAATCCTAACCTAAGTTACAATTACACCTAACACTACACTATACTTTAATAAATTATTTATATTTAAAACTAAATACTTACCTGTAAAATAAACCCTAAGATAGCTACAATGTAATTAATAATTACATTGTAGCTATTTTAGGATTTATATTTATTTTACAGGTAACTTTGTATTTATTTTAGCTAGTTAGAATAGTTATTAAATAGTTATTAACTATTTAATAACTACCTAGCTAAAAGAAATACAAAATTACCTGTAAAATAAATCCTAACCTAAGTTACAATTAAACCTAACACTACACTATCATTACATTAATTAAATAAATTAAATACAAATAACTACAATTAAATACAATTACATAAACTAACTAAAGTACAAAAAATAAAAAAAGCTAAGTTACAAAAAATAAAAAAAATAAGTTACAAACATTAAAAAAATATTACAACAATTTTAAGCTAATTACACCTAATCTAAGCCCCCTAATAAAATAACAAAGCCCCCAAAATAAAAAAATTCCCTACCCTATTCTAAATTAAAAAAGTTCAAAGCTCTTTTACCTTACCAGCCCTTAAAAGGGCCTTTTGCGGGGCATGCCCCAAAGAATTCAGCTCTTTTGCCTGTAAAAGAAAAATACAACCCCCCAACATTAAAACCCACCACCCACATACCCCTAATCTAACCCAAACCCCCCTTAAAAAAACCTAACACTACCCCCCTGAAGATCATCCTACCTTGAGTTGTCTTCAGCCAGCCGACCCACCGATGGAACCGAAGAGGAGATCCGGAGCGGCAGAAGTGATCCTCCAAGGGGCGCTGAAGAAGTCTTCCATCCGATGAAGTTATCATCCAGGCGGCGCTGAAGAAGTCTTCCATCCGGGCGATGTCATCTTCCAAGCGTCGCTGAAAAAGTCTTCCATCCGGGCGATGTCATCTTCCAAGCGGGGTCTTCAATCTTCTTTCTTCAGGATCCATCTTCATCCCGCCGACACGGAACATTCTTCTTCCCCCGACGGATGAAGGCTCCTTTAAGGGACGTCATCCAAGATGGTGTCCCTTCAATTCCGATTGGCTGATAGGATTCTATCAGCCAATCGGAATTAAAATAGGAAAAATCTGATTGGCTGATTGGATGACGGATGGAAGACTTGGATGACGTCCCTTAAAGGAGCCTTCATTTGTCGTTAGTCCGTCGGCGGGATGAAGATGGATCCTGAAGAAAGAAGATTGAAGACCCCGCTTGGAAAATGACATCGCCCGGATGGAAGACTTCTTCAGCGCCGCTTGGAAGATGACATCGCCTGGATGAAAGACTTCTTCAGCGCCGCCTGGATGATGACTTCATCGGATGGAAGACTTCTTCAGCGCCCCTTGGAGGATCACTTCTGCTGCTCCGGATCTCCTCTTCGGTTCCATCGGTGGGTCAGCTGGCTGAAGACAACTCAAGGTAGGATGATCTTCAGGGGGGTAGTGTTAGGTTTATTTAAGGGGGGTTTGGGTTAGATTAGGGGTATGTGGGTGGTGGGTTTTAATGTTGGGGGGGTTGTATTTTTCTTTTACAGGCAAAATAGCTGAATTCTTTGGGGCATGCACAGCAAAAGGCCCTTTTAAGGGCTGGTAAGGTAAAAGAGCTTTGAACTTTTTTAATTTAGAATAGGGTAGGGATTTTTTTATTTTGCGGGGCTTTGTTATTTTATTAGGGGGCTTAGATTAGGTGAAATTAACTTAAAATTGTTGTAATATTTTTTTTAAATAATTTTAAATTTTTTTATTTTTTGTAACTTAGCTTTTTTATTTTTTGTACTTTAGTTAGTTTATTTATATTTATTTGTAGGTAATTTATTTAATTAATTTAATGATAGTGTAGTGTTAGGTTTAATTGTAACTTAGGTTAGGATTTATTTTACAGGTAATTTTGTATTTCTTTTAGCTAGGTAGTTATTAAATAGTTAATAACTATTTAATAACTATTCTAACTAGCTAAAATAAATACCAAGTTACCTGTAAAATAAATATAAATCCTAAAATAGCTACAATGTAATTATTTATTACATTGTCGCTATCTTAGGGTTTATTTTATAGGTAAGTATTTAGTTTTAAATAGAAATCATTTATTAAAGTATAGTGTAGTGTTAGGTGTAATTGTAACTTAGGTTAGGATTTATTTTACAGGTAAATTTCTGTTTATTTTAGCTAGGTAAGCTATTAAATAGTTAATAACTATTTAATAGCTATTGTACTTAGTTAAAATAAATTGAAATTTGCCTGTAAAATAAATATAAATCCTAAGATAGCTACAATATAATTATTATTTATATTGTAGTTATATTAGGGTTCATTTTAAAGGTAAGTATTTATTTTTAAATAGGATTAATTTAGTTAATAATAGAAATATTATTTAGATTTATTTAATTAATATTTAAGTTGGGGGGTGTTAGGGTTAGGGTTAGACTTAGGTTTAGGGGTTAATAATTTTATTACAGTGGCTGCGGTGTAGGGGGGGCAGGATCGGGGGTAATAAATGTATTATAGGTGTAGGGGGGGAGATTAGGGGTTAATAAGTTTAATATAGGTTGCGGCAGGGTCCGGGAGCGGCGGTTTAGGGGTTAAACTATTTATTTGGTTGCGGCAAGGTCTGGGATTGGCAGGATAGGGGTTAATAACTTTATTATAGAGGGCGGCGGTATAGGGGGGGCAGGATAGGGGTTACTAGGTATAATGTAGGTGGCGGCATTGTCCGGGAGCAGCGGTTTAGGGGTTAATACATTTATAAGAGTTGCGGCGGGGTCTAGGAGCGGCTGTTTAGGGGTTAATAACTTTATTGAGTTGCGTGGGGCTCCGGGGGCGCCGGTATAGGGGGTAGAGCAGTGTAGTTAGTGTGGGTGCTTAGTGACAGGCTAGCAAGAAAGCTGTCAAAAAGCCGAAGAGCAGCGAGATCGGATGAGTGATAACTCTCACAATCCGCTGCTCATCACCCCGTACTTGGTGTGTGGCTTTTTGACAGATTTATTGATAACTTAGGCAAAATTTTGCAGGTCCGCGGCGGCGATGTTAGGCGAGCTTAGGCGGGAGTATTGGGCCGACGAAGGCAGGTAAGTTGACACGTTGATAACTAGGCCTCAATGTCTTGTTTCTAAATATAATGGAATAATGTTAAATAAATTATTATATAAAATCAGATCTAGCAATTTTTGTTCCAGACTTATGCTGTGGAATTATTTATGCAAATTTATTTTTATAAGTATGGCAGGGATGTTTTTTTTAAGAAAGATGATGAGTCAACACTGTTTAAAGTTGGAATTCACTGATACAAATATTGTATGTTGTCCCTTTAAGTTAAAGTCTTCAGCCCTTTTTATGTTCTAATTATCTTCTGAATTCATAAGACCAACAAGAATTTTTCATTTATTTGTCCCGACTATCAAAGTGAACCTCTTCAAATAAAATTACACAGCACTGTCTATTTACAGACAACTCCAAAGTGATATGAATTTTGCAGTAATATAAATGATACCTTCAAGAAATGTAGAGAAATAATTAAATACAAACTACACAGATTACACAGAATGCAGTCCTTGCACAAATATATATATATATATATATTTTGTATCGTTTTTCTGCATAAATTTATCTTTGCTCAAACTAGCTGCTGACAGCATTATACAATGATGAACATCCTGTCAAAGCAAACAAAAGACGCTTGCCTTATTGCAGCTAGTGTGTAGCAGAAAAAGGCACAAGATATAGGGTGACTGGGCAATAATAAACAATGCCACAGAGAGCTATAAATCATACATGATTTACTGCTGGAGTGCAGAGCTCAATAGTAAATAATACGGTTTGGAGTGGAGGGTAAAATATATTAAGCCTATGGTGACTGTGCTAGACAAATGGTTCTTTAATGCGCAATGCGCTGTTTAACCGTTTCCTCTACTGCAGAGTACAATGAAACTTTCATGGCTGGAAATGCAGTATTTGGAATAAAAAATCAGCTATTATCCTACTAATTAGACTAATGGGTTTTTTACACTTGTTTCACTCTGTTGATTGCTGAAAAATTAAAGGGAGATAAAATACCTTGGGTTGATCACAATTATTTAGAAAAATGTATCAAATTCAAATAATTTATCTACAAAAATTATCATTGAAAACCATTAGATACATATTTCTAAAAAATTGTGATTTACCTCTTGCAATTAGAATAATTTCCTATAGTTTCGCTATAAATTAGCATATCACCTTGTTTGCTGCAATTGTTTTGCAGCAGCCTTAAGAGGAGCCAACTCGTTACAAGAGTAGACATGGATTACCACTGTCATTTTGTTGGGAAAATATAGGCATTGTTTTGATGTAGCTTATCACCTCCTCTAGGGCAAATTAGGAATAGATGTAGCATGGTTATGTTTGTGAAGTCCACAGTGTACACTTACAATTTTCTTCTTACACAAGTTATATTTTTACTTACAGTAAAGTTGTCAAATAAAAATCTCAACTTTTATCAAATACTTATTAAATATATTTGAGTATTTGTTCAAAGTAAGGGACTTACACTGGCTTCCTCTTACCTCTAGGATTAAACACAAAATTCTCACTCTGACATACAAAGCTCTCAACTGCACTGCTCCCCGCTATATCTCAGACCTTGTCTCCAGATACTCTCCCTCCCGTCCCCTTCGCTCTGCTCACGACCTCCTACTCTCCTCCTCTCTTGTTACCTCATCGCACTCCCGTTTACAGGACTTCTCCAGGCTGGCTCCCATCTTGTGGAACTCTCTGCCTCGCTCCACAAGACTCTCCCCTAGTTTTGAAAGCTTCAAGCGGTCCCTAAAAACTCTACTGTTCAGGGATGCATACAACCTACACTAACCTTTCTTTATACCAGTTCCTCTCCTCCATTGCTATCCCCTGAACCCCCTTAGCATGTAAGCCTAAGAGTCCAGCTTTCTGTAGATCCCCTTCTTAAGAGCTGACTACAACAGTGTGATGCTAGGCAGGGCCCTCTACCCATTTGATCCCTATAATAGTTTTTTTGTACTCTGCCTTTGTTTATAGCGCTGCGGAATCTGTTGGTGCTCAACAAATAACCGATAATAATAACTTAAAGTGACATGGTACTAAAAAAGAATTAAAAATATACAGCCCATAATCGGACCATACTTTCTTTCTTAAGTCCCTAAAGACATTTTTGTTCAGCGAAGCCTATCACCCAACTCTGTAACATACTAATTCCACTTGCCCTCATCTAACTCTGTATTAAAATTCATTCTTATCTTTTGCAATCCCCAACTCCTTTTTCTCACCCTCCTACCCTTCTAAATTGTAAATTCCCACGGGAGTTGGGACCTCAATTCCTCTTTTATTTCTTTGACTAATTTTGTCCTGTCTCTTACAAATATTGTATTATTGTTGTACTTTCACCTTTTGTACCCATGGACAAAGCTGCAGAATTTGTTGGGCTTTATAAATAATGTATAATAATAATAATAATAATAATAAAAATAAACTGGAATAGTGGAAGTACCTTATATGAAGCAACATGCTCTTGACTGCAAGATAATGTGCAGGGTCCTCAATAGCCTTTTGTCATTGTCTCAACTGCATTTTTGTCAATATATTACTTAGGGATTGACCAATGTCTGAATTTTACAATTCAAATTGAATAAGAAACTTTCCTCAGCACTTGTTAAAATGACTTTATAGATCAAATTTGTTGTTTTTTCTAAATGAGCTAATTAGAGTTTATTGGATTGTGGGAATAATATTATGTATGTATTAATTTACTAATTTATTAGCTACAACAAAATAAAATGCTTAAGTCCATTTTTAATTAGAACCCTGCTTGATTTTTTTTCTTTGCTAAGCTATGAAATTCATTTTTTTTAATTTATTTTAAAACTCTTCAATTTTTTTTAATTAAAATGGCATTTTGTGATCATTTCAGCACTGATTTTACTTGTACATGATTCATGAACTAATTATTGGAAAAAAATCATGTTTAACTTGTACAACAAAAGATTGTTATTTTATTATATGTAGGTGATGCCATACAGACACAATTATTTGCTATTATTCCTTGGATGTGTTAAGTACATCCCAACAGGCCTACGGGAAACTAAATAGGGTTTACGCTCTAATAAACATAAGAGATTAGAGCCAAGGTCGTGGAATTTTATGTTGTATCCAAACAGACATCAATTCTTCTAGCTGATTATTCTGTGTTTCTGAGCTGTGTTTCTATAAAAATATAGTTTGAATTATAAACATACTTTAGTCACTTAAAGCGGCAGTAAAGACCCTGAGATGTAAATATCAAATTTTTAGTTATGTGTAGTAAAACATCTTTGCATTATACTAGAGATGAGCATTTTGGTTTGTCAAAACTTTGCTGACGCGTCAAGTTATTTGGTATACAAACAGCCAAATACACTATTGGGCAATATGGATAAAAAAATGAATAATTGCTTGATGAATCAATTTGTTGATTTGTTCATTCTGTTTGGAGCCAAAAAAGGTGCAGGAATGAGGGGAGGAGTTATATTGTTTGGTTAATAAGCGCCTTTCACCTAGATTATAAGTTGTGCGGTATGGCGTTACCGATTAAAAATGGCCTTTGTGTGCGGAATGCTCAGTATTACAAGTCCTGCGGTATTGCTTTACTGCGATCGTTATGGCCTATACCGCAATGATCCATTCCGCATCCAAAGACCTGTAGTTTCCCACGTTTCACAAAACCAATAAAAAATGTTACCCAGTACACTAACACACATAAACTACACTATTATCCCCTAAACCGCCATCCCCCAACATCCCAGCTAATAAATAAATCTTTTAACCCCTAAACCACCGTCCCCCCACATTGAAACTACAAAAATAAACCTATTAACCCCTAAACCGCCACCCTCCCACATCGTGGCTACTTAAATAATTATATTAACCTCTGAACCGCCATCCCCCCACATTCTGACTACTAAGATAAACATATTAACCCCTAAACCGCCATCCCCCACATCGTGACTACTAAAATAAAACCTATTAACCCCTAAACCGCCATCCCCAAATAGCCAAAACTAAAATAAGCCTATTAACCCCTAAACCTAACACCCCCTAACTTTACATTAAAGTTACAATATACTAACTACCTTAAAATAAATAAAACTTACCTGTGAAAAATTAAAACCTATGGTTAAACTACAAAAGAAAAACTAACATTACATAAAATAAAACAAATCTAAATTGCATAAAATAAAAAACTAACATTACAGAAAATAGCAAATGAAAGTACCCTAAATAAAAAAAAGTTATTCTAACCTAATACCCCCTTAAAAAACACACCCCAAAATAGACAAAAACTTTAATCTATAAATAAATTACCAATAGTCCTTAAAAGGTCCTTTTGTAGGACATTGCCCTAAGTTTAACAACTCTTTTGGCCTGATAAAAAATACAAAGTACCCCCTAACATTACAAGGCCTCACCCACCAAACCACCAAAATAAAAAAAACTGTGGCAGTTTACAGGTTAATATGTTTATTTAGTGTTGGCGATGTGTGGGGCACCGTGGTTTAGAGGTTTATAAGTTTATAAGTTTATTTAGTGTTGGCGATGTGGGGGACCGCGGCTTAGGAGTTATTAGACTGGGGTTTAATTTATGTTGAAATAATTTTTATTAGGGAAGAATACGATCACACTGAATCAATAATTACACAGGTATGCCATGTACACATTCTATACTAGTTATTCGTAGTTTCCTATACAAACATTGTAACACAATATTACCTGACCAAAAAACTAAAGAATAATTTCACTGTGTTCAGACTACTCTCCAAGTTTGATAAGAAAAAAAGGAAAAGTAAGGAAAAAAATAAAGTAGAGAAAAAAAAAATGAATAAAGGGTGGATAAGAAATAGATAAGATTGAGATAGATGCTTATCTTATTGTTTCCTTTGTCTTAAGGGTTCTTCTGCCAGACCATCGGATCCTCTTCCTTATCTCTGTCACTGTGAAACAAGCGTCCCCTTCCCCACCTTCACTCTGTCTTGTACATTATCGTAAAGTTGTCTGTGTGTCCTGTATGTGAGCTGCTTGTTCATACATGTTATAAAAGTATCTGATGACTGGGGTTTAGGGTGTTTTTGTAAAACTTTCATTTCTCCATAGACTTCAATGGGGAATGAGAAAATTTGGTAGCGATTTCGTGATCGCAGGTGCTTTTTTCCAACATTTTTTCTCCATTAATCTTTATGGAGGAATACGTGCACCAGCACGCCAAGTTGGAACTTGGATTTTGTGCGGTATGTGGCTTACCGCACAATACCGCACAACAAAAGAAACAGCAGTAAGAACCCATTTGCGTGGTATGTACGCAACGGGTTTACCGCACAACTTGTAATCTTGGTTTTTGTTTGTCATGATGTACAGGGGGTCTGACTATTCATGCATTGTCCCCTGTCCCATTCTGCTATAAAATACCTAATGGCTGATGTTAGGGACAGTCGGTCAGGAACTAAATGTTGGGTTTTAGTCATACAGGAGTTGCATGTTCTTTAACCATTTAAAAATAGGTTATTATAATTGTTCAAATCCTATATGTAATTTGTAAGATTTATGTTATTATTAATTGTCTGAAGGCCAGATTACAAGTAGAGCACTAAATATTGCTTTTTGTGAAAGCAATATTAGTGCTCCATTTTGTAATACCAGCGCACGGTAATGTGCTCTGGTATTACAAGTAAAGCGCATTGCGAATGCGACCTCACATCGCATTTCTAGGAAGCATTGCACTCATGAGAGCGCGCTTCTACAGCGCTCCAATTGAAACCTCGTTCTGATGCTGTCAGAGACAGCGCAAGCGCAGCAAAGGGGGTAAGTCGAGATTGCAGCATCTTTAATCATTTTAAATATATAAATATTAACGCATAAAAGCATATACATATATATATTTCTAACAACCCCACACCCGCCAAATTTAAAGCCCCAAAAACTATTTAATGTAGCCACCAATCATCAAGCACTACCTAGGTGCTGATCCAAAAATGAGCTGGCTCCTAAGCTTTACATTCTTGCTTTTTTAAATAAAGATACCAAGAGAACGAAGAAAAATTGATAATAGGAGTAAATTAGAAATTATGAATATTTCACATTCCAATGTTCTTCACATAGCAGAATATGTTGTATTTATTCCTAAATACATATTTATATATATATATATATATATATATACAATTTTTGTTGGTAAAATATTTATCTATAAATAAATATACACAATTATATATAGGTAGATAGATAGATAGATAGATAGATAGATAGATAGATAGATAGATAGATAGATAGATAGATAGATAGATAGGTATATATATGAATATATAATTTAAAATACTTAGAACATATCCCAAAATGTGAAGAATATTAAAATATGAAATATTTACAGTAAATACACAAACACTTTATTTATCAGAATATTGCATAAATATGATTTTATATGTTTTCAGCTACTTGACTAGAAAGGGCTGCAATGTCTATTTATGTGTACATATGTATTTATGTGTTTATAGGTGTATATATGTCTGTAAATACATATAAATATATAAATACATCTGTACATGCATATATATATTTGTTTTTTTCAAACACCTGAGACCTCATAATTTTGAACCCCTTTTTATGCAATATTTTTTAATAACTGTACTTATGTAATGTATGTTAAATGTGTTTTTTTACAGGAGTATGCGCGTGTTGTGTCTTTAGTACTCTATAGAAGCAGTGTTTAGAAACAATATTTGTAGCTTTGTTATACAATGTTGCAAAACACTGCTGCCATAAAGAACTAAAGACATGAGCCAATCTAGTTTTACTCTTCAATAAAAGATCTATCTTATCTAAACAAAATTTAGATAAATAAAAGACATTTGATAACGGAAGTATATTGGAAAGTTGTTTAAAATGACTGCTCTATCTGATTCATGAGAGTTTAATTTTAACTTTACTGTCCCTTTACACCTATTACCTTTACTTGGCCTTTGATATTTTTTCACAAAATTATTTTTTTTCTTTTATCCATTGGCACCTACAGTACGACCCTTTTAATATAAATTAATTTTTAAGTAGTTTCCTCTCTATAAAATTTAGATTTTACTATACAAAAATGTATTTAGAGCACATTTCCCTTAAATATGTAACACTTTTTCTTAGTTACACTTATATTTAATAACCAGAGAATCTAACAGACTTTTAATTAAATACATTTCAGAAATATAAGTGTAAATGGCTCTTAATTAGATCAAAAAGGGTACTTATTTGTGTGAAGTGATAAATCAAATCAATATGTGATTTTTGTGCTCATTAACTAGAAAATAATAAAAACAAAAAATTCCTTGATTGACTGTTATGGAATATACTGTTAATGAGCCAAACCATTATGGAGATACTAGAAATACAATACCAGTTAATTGCGTCCTAAAATACACACCTGCCAAACAACTTGACAGCTAATATGTATATAAAGCACAATCAGTAATGATTAAATATTTGAAGCACTGGAAAATTAGATTATGCATTTAACTATTTCCCACACCTTTGTTAGAGATGTCTTTAGTCATGTGGCATTTGACTCATTTACACATCCAAGTTCATTGTATTTTCTGTGAGGTATCCACCCAACTCATACCTTGGTTCTTTAAAGAGACGAAGACTTGTTAGGAAATAACTTTAGTTTATGGGGCTGAATTATCCCCCTGTTTGCTCACCGGAAACAGCAGTTATGAAGCAGTGCTCCCTAACAGGTCCGCTGCTTCTGAGGCTGCGGTCTTCAATCTGACCGATCCTATACGATCGGGCTGATTAACACGCCCTGCTAGCGGCCGATTGGATGCGAATCTGCAGGGGGCTGCATTGCACAAGCAGTTCACAAAAACTGCTTGTGCAATGATAAATGCCGTCAGCGTATGCATTCATGTCGGACAGACCAATGATAAATCGGCCCCTATGTCAGTATATGAAATGCAAAAGGAAAGTTATGTTATTTACTGTGGCCTACATTGAAAACAGAATAGAAGTTATACGGCTAGATTTGGAGTTTTGTCGGTAACGACCCGAAAAGCTAACGCAGGCTTTTTTCTGGCCCCACCATAAAAATAACTCTGGTATTGAGAGTCCACATAAAGGCTGCGTTAGGCTCCAAAAAAGGAGCGTAGAGCATTTTTAACGCAACTTCAACTCTCGATACCAGACTTGCTTACGGACACGGCCAGCCTCAAAAACGTGCTCGTGCACGATTCCCCCATAGGAAACAATGGGGCTGTTTGAGCTGAAAAAAAACCTAACACCTGCAAAAAAGCCGCGTTCAGCTCTTAACGCAGCCCCATTGTTTGCTATGGGGAGACACTTCCTACGTCTGCACCTAACACCCTAACATGTACCCCGAGTCTAAACACCCCTAACCTTACACTTATTAACCCCTATTCTGCCGCCCCCGCTATCGCTGACCCCTGCATTTTATTATTAACCCATAATCCGCCGCCCCCGCTATCGCTGACCCCTGCATATTTTTTTTAACCCCTAATCTGCCAATCGGATTGAACTTGATTCTGATTGGCTGATTCCATCAGCCAATCAGAATATTCCTACCTTAATTCCGATTGGCTGATAGAATCCTATCAGCCAATCGGAATTCGAGGGACGCCATCTTGGATGACGTCCCTTAAAGGAACCGTCATTCTTCAGTTGGACGTCGCCGGAAGAAGATGGGTCAGCGGTGGAGGTCTTCAGGATGGAGCCGGTTGTCATCGGATGAAGATAGAAGATGCCGCTTGGATCAAGATGGTTGCCGGTCCGGATCGCCTCTTCTTCCCGGATAGGATGAAGACTTTGGAGCCTCTTCTGGACCTCTTCAGCCACCGGATGATGGATCGCCAGCCCCTGCTTGGGTTGGTTGAAGATTTTTGAGCCAGGACGGATCGGTGATACCTGGTGAGGTGAAGACAAGGTAGGATGATCTTCAGGGGCTTAGTGTTAGGTTTATTTAAGGGGGGTTTGGGTTAGATTAGGGGTATGTGGGTGGTGGGTTGTAATGTTGGGGGGGGTATTGTATGTTTTTTTTTTACAGGCAAAAGAGCTGAACTTCTTGGGGCATGCCCCGCAAAGGGCCCTGTTCAGGGCTGGTAAGGTAAAAGAGCTTTGAACTTTATTAATTTAGAATAGGGTAGGGCATTTTTTATTTTGGGGGTCTTTGTTATTTTATTAGGGGGCTTAGAGTAGGTGTAATTAGTTTAAAATTGTTGTAATATTTTTCTTATGTTTGTAAATATTTTTTTATTTTTTGTAACTTAGTTCTTTTTTATTTTTTGTACTTTAGTTAGTTTATTTCATTGTAGTTATTTGTAGATATTATATTTAATTAATGTATTGATAGTGTAGTGTTAGGTTTAATTGTAGGTAATTATAGGTATTTTATTTAATTAATTTAATGATAGTATAGTGTTAGGTCTAATTGTAACTTAGGTTAGGATTTATTTTACAGGTAATTTTGTAATTATTTTAACTAGGTAGCTATTAAATAGTTCTTAACTATTTAATAGCTATTGTGTATGGTTAAAATAATTACAAAGTTGCCTGTAAAATAAATATTAATCCTAAAATAGCTACAATGTAATTATAATTTATATTGTAGCTATATTAGGATTTATTTTACAGGTAAGTATTTATCTTTAAATAGGAATAATTTATTTAATAAGAGTTAATTTATTTCGTTAAATTAAAATTATATTTAACTTAGGGGGGTGTTAGTGTTAGGGTTAGACTTAGCTTTAGGGGTTAATACATTTATTAGAATAGCGGTGAGCTCTGGTCGGCAGATTAGGGGTTAATAATTGAAGTTAGGTGTCGGCGATGTTAGGGAGGGCAGATTAGGGGTTAATACTAGTTATTATAGGGTTAGTGAGGCGGATTAGGGGTTAATAACTTTATTATAGTAGCGGTGCGGTCCGCTCGGCAGATTAGGGGTTAATAAGTGTGGGCAGGTGGAGGCGACGTTGTGGGGGGCAGATTAGGTGTTAATAAATATAATATAGGGGTCGTCGGTGTTAGGGGCAGCAGATTAGGGGTACATAGCTATAATGTAGGTGGCGGCGCTTTGCGGTCGGCAGATTAGGGGTTAATTATTGTAGGTAGCTGGCGGCGACGTTGTGGGGGCAGATTAGGGGTTAATAAATATAATACAGGGGTCGGCGGTGTTAGGGGCAGCAGATTAGGGGTACATAAGTATAACGTAGGTGGCGGTCGGCAGATTAGGGGTTAAAAAAATTTAATCGAGTGGCGGCAATGTGGGGGGACCTCGGTTTAGGGGTACATAGGTAGTTTATGGGTGTTAGTGTACTTTAGAGTACAGTAGTTAAGAGCTTTATGAACCGGCGTTAGCCCAGAAAGCTCTTAACTACTGACTTTTTTCTGCGGCTGGAGTTTTGTCGTTAGATTTCTAACGCTCACTTCAGCCACGACTCTAAATACCGGAGTTAGAAAAATCCCATTGAAAAGATAGGATACGCAATTTACGTAAGGGGATCTGCGGTATGGAAAAGTCGCGGCTGAAAAGTGAGCGTTAGACCCTTTTTTGAGTGACTCCAAATACCGGAGTTAGGAGGAGCCTCTAACGCTGGTTTTCACGGCTACCGCCAAACTCCAAATCTAGGCCATAGTTTACTAAATATTTGAAACACAATTGTTATGATCCTACATTAAGCATTATTTTGTGATAGAGCTTGTTTCATTTACGCATAGATTTTTTTTTCCCTGTGGAATACCCATAAAAATGATACCTTGCTTCTTTCAGCAGAACAAGATAAGCATTTTTCAAAAATAACTTTAGTTTACAGAAATGTCATCATATTGGAAAATGTCATCATATTGGAAAATGTCATCATATAAAAAACAATAAATATGGCCTAGATGAGTAGAACGCAAAATTGCGCTTTCACGAGTACGATGTTTGTGCTCAGTAATACTAGCGCACGCAAATGTGTGCTGGTATTACAAGTAAAGTGCAATTCAAACGTGAACTTGCATTGCCTGTAATATTGCGCTCACGAGTGTCCGCTTGCATGAATATATACATATATATTTTTTTTATGTATATACACATATTAACAGATAAATATATATGTATATAAGCATATACATATATATTAACAGTATAAACATAGTCTCCATAGACCACAATGTAAAGGCACCTTTCAGTGCCGTTTTTTATTTTTAAACACCCCACATTCCCTCACTTTAACCCCTTATAACTGCTTTGTGTAGTTTTTATTAAAAAATAAAGATGGTACTTTTCTCTTGTTAAGTGTATTCAGTCCACGGGTCATCCATTACTTATGGGATGTATTCCCTTCCCAACAGGAAGTTGCAAGAGGATCACCCAAAGCAGAGCTGCTATATAGCTCCTCCCCTCACATGTCATACCCAGTCATTCTCTTGCAACCCTCAACATAGATGGAGGTCGTGAGAGGAGAGTGGTATTTTATACTTAATCATTTCTTCAATCAAAAGTTTGTTATTTTTAAATGGCACCGGAGTGTGCTGTTTTTTTCTCAGGCAGTATTTGGAAGAAGAATCTGCCTGCGTTTTCTATGATCTTAGCAGAAGTAACTAAGATCCACTGGCTGTTCTCGCATATTCTGAGGAGTGGGGTAACTTCAGAAAGGGAATAGCGTGCGGGGTCTCCTGCAAATAAGGTATGTGCAGTAAAATATTTTTCTAAGGAATGGAATTGACTAAGAAAATACTGCTGATACCGATGTAATGTAAGTACAGCCTTAAATGCAGTGAAAGCGACTGGTATCAGGCTGATTAATGTACATGCAGTAAAGTAATTTTCTAAGGAATGGAATTTGACTAAGAAAATGCTACTAATACTGAAGTAATGTAATAAGCCTTAAAATGCAGTAGAAGGACTGGTATCAGGCTTATCAATAGAGATACATACTCTTTAGAAAAAGGATGTTTAAAACGTTTGCTGGCATGTTTAATCGTTTTTGTGAGGTACATTGGTGATAAAACTTATTGGGGCATGAATTTTTCCACATGGCTGACTTATATCTCTGCATAGAAACAGTTAACTGAGGTTCCCACTGTTGTAATAATGAGTGGGAGGGGCCTATTTTAGCGCTTTTTTGCGCAGTAAAAATTCAGTCTCAGTCTTCCTGCTTCTTCCTGCATGACCCAGGACGTCTCTAGAGAGCTCAAGGGACTTCAAAAGTCATTTTTGAGGGAGGTAATCAGTCACAGCAGACCTGTGACAGTGTGTTGACTGTGTTAAAAATGTTTTTTTCTCTATTTGATTATCCGTTTTGGGTATTAAGGGGTTAATCATCCATTTGCAAGTGGGTGCAATGCTCTGCTAACTTAATACATTTACTGTGAAAATTTGGTTGCTATAACTGATTTGGTTCATTGTTATTTCAACTGTGACAGTTTTTTGTGCTTCTTAAAGGCGCAGTAGCGTTTTCTATATTGCTTGTAAATGTATTTTAAAGTGTTTTCCAAGCTTGCTAGTCTAATTGCTAGTCTGTTTAAACATTTCTGACACAGATGAATCTGTTTGTTCACTATGTTTGAAGGCCAGTGTGGAGCCCCATAGAAATATATGTACTAAATGTATTGATTTCACTTTAAATAATAAAGGTCAGTCTTTATCTATAAAAGAATTATCACCAGACGACGAGGGGGAAGTTATGCCGACTAACTCTCCTCACGTGTCAGTACCTTCGCCTCCCGCTCAGGGGGCTCGTGCTAATATGGCGCCAAGTACATCAGGGACGCCCATAGCAATTACTTTACAGGACATGGCTACAATCATGAATAATACCCTGTCAGAAGTATTATCTAGATTGCCAGAATTGAGAGGCAAGCGCGATAGCTCTGGGATTAGGAAAGATGCAGAGCGCGCTGGTGCTGTAAGAGCCATGTCTGATACTGCGTCACAGTTTGCAGAACATGAGGACGGAGAGCTTCATTCTGTGAGTGACGGATCTGATCAGGGGAAACCTGATTCAGAGATCTCTAATTTTAAATTTAAGCTTGAGAACCTCCGTGTATTGCTTGGGGAGGTTTTAGCTGCTCTGAATGACTGTAACACAGTGGCAATTCCAGAGAAATTGTGTAGGCTGGATAGATACTATGCGGTACCGGTGTGCACTGACGTTTTTCCTATACCTAAAAGGCTTACTGAAATTATTAGCAAGGAGTGGGATAGACCCGGTGTGCCATTTTCCCCACCTCCTATATTTAGGAAGATGTTTCCAATAGACGCCACTACACGGGACTTATGGCAGACGGTCCCTAAGGTGGAGGGAGCAGTTTCTACTTTAGCTAAGCGTACCACTATCCCGGTGGAGGATAGCTGTGCTTTTTCGGATCCAATGGATAAAAAATTAGAAGGTTACCTTAAGAAAATGTTTGTTCAACAAGGTTTTATTTTGCAGCCCCTTGCATGCATTGCGCCTGTCACTGCTGCTGTGGCATTCTGGTTTGAGTCTCTGGAAGAGGCCATTCACACAGCTCCATTGGATGAAATTATGGACAAGCTTAAATCACTTAAGCTAGCTAATGCATTTGTTTCTGATGCCATTGTACATTTGACTAAACTAACGGCTAAGAACTCTGGATTCGCCATCCAGGCGTGGAGAGCGCTATGGCTTAAATCCTGGTCAGCTGACATGACTTCAAAATCGAAATTACTTAATATTCCTTTCAAGGGGCAGACCTTATTCGGGCCCGGCTTGAAAGAAATTATTGCTGACATTAGTGGAGGTAAGGGTCATACCCTTCCTCAAGACAGGGCCAAATCAAAGGCCAAACAGTCTAATTTTCGTGCCTTTCGAAATTTCAAGGCAGGAGCAGCATCATCTTCCTCCGCCCCAAAACAGGAAGGAACTGTTGCTCGCTACAGACAGGCCTGGAAAACTAACCAGTCCTGGAACAAGGGCAAGCAGGCCAGAAAACCTACTACTGACCCCAAGACAGCATGAAGGAATGGCCCCCTATCCGGAAACGGATCTAGTGGGGGGCAGACTTTCTCTCTTCGCCCAGGCATGGGCAAGAGATGTCCAGGATCCCTGGGCGTTGGAGATCATATCTCAGGGATATCTTCTGGATTTCAAAGCTTCTCCTCCTCGAGGGAGATTCCATCTATCAAGGTTATCAGAAAACCAGATAAAGAAAGAGGCATTCCTACGCTGTGTACAAGACCTCCTAGTAATGGGGGTAATCCACCCGGTTCTGCGGACGGAACAAGGACAGGGATTTTACTCAAATCTGTTTGTGGTTCCCAAGAAAGAGGGAACCTTCAGACCAATCTTGGACCTAAAGATCTTAAACAAATTCCTAAGAGTTCCATCATTCAAAATGGAAACTATTCGAACCATCCTACCCATGATCCAAGAGGGTCAGTACATGACCACAGTGGACTTAAAGAATGCCTACCTTCACATACCGATTCACAAAGATCATTATCGGTACCTGAGATTTGCCTTTCTAGACAGGCATTACCAGTTTGTAGCTCTTCCCTTCGGGTTGGCTACGGCCCCGAGAATCTTTACAAAGGTTCTGGGCTCACTTCTGGCGGTTCTAAGACCACGAGGCATAGCGGTGGCTCCGTATCTAGACGACATCCTGATACAGGCATCAAGCTTTCAAATGGCCAAGTCTCATACAGAGATAGTTCTGGCATTTCTGAGGTCGCATGGGTGGAAAGTGAACGTGGAAAAGAGTTCTCTATCACCACTCACAAGACTCTCCTTCCTAGGGACTCTTATAGATTCTGTAGAGATGAAAATTTACCTGACGGAGTCCAGGTTATCAAAACTTCTCAATGCTTGCTGTGTGCTTCATTCCATTCCACGCCCGTCAGTGGCTCAGTGCATGGAAGTAATCGGCTTAATGGTAGCGGCAATGGACATAGTGCCATTTGCGCGCCTGCATCTCAGACCGCTGCAATTATGCATGCTAAGTCAGTGGAATGGGGATTACTCAGATTTGTCCCCTCTACTAAATCTGGATCAGGAGACCAGAGATTCTCTTCTCTGGTGGCTTTCTCGGGTCCATCTGTCCAAGGGCATGACCTTTCGCAGGCCAGATTGGACGATTGTAACATCAGATGCCAGCCTTCTAGGTTGGGGTGCAGTCTGGAACTCCCTGAAGGCTCAGGGATCGTGGATCCAGGAGGAGAAACTCCTCCCAATAAATATTCTGGAATTAAGAGCAATATTCAATGCTATTTTAGCTTGGCCTCAGTTAGCAACACTGAGGTTCATCAGATTTCAGTCGGACAACATCACGACTGTGGCTTACATCAACCATCAAGGGGGAACCAGGAGTTCCCTAGCGATGTTAGAAGTCTCAAAGATAATTCGCTGGGCAGAGTCTCACTCTTGCCACCTGTCAGCGATCCACATCCCAGGCGTGGAGAACTGGGATGCGGACTTTCTAAGTCGCCAGACTTTTCATCCGGGGGAGTGGGAACTTCATCCGGAGGTGTTCGCTCAACTGATTCATCGTTGGGGCAAACCAGAACTGGATCTCATGGCGTCTCGCCAGAACGCCAAGCTTCCTCATTACGGATCCAGGTCCAGGGACCCGGGAGCGGTGCTGATAGATGCTCTAGCAGCCCCTTGGGTTTTCAACATGGCTTATGTGTTTCCACCGTTTCCGCTACTGCCTCGACTGATTGCCAAGATCAAACAGGAGAGAGCATCAGTGATTTATTAGGGGGCTTAGAGTAGGTGTAATTAGTTTAAAATTGTTGTAATATTTTTCTTATGTTTGTAAATATTTTTTTATTTTTTGTAAATTAGTTCTTTTTTATTTTTTGTACTTTAGTTAGTTTATTTCATTGTAGTTATTTGTAGGTATTGTATTTAATTTATTTATTGATAGTGTAGTGTTAGGTTTAATTGTAGGTAATTGTAGGTATTTTATTTAATTAATTTATTGATAGTATAGTGTTAGGTTTAATTGTAACTTAGGTTAGGATTTATTTTACAGGTAAATTTGTAATTATTTTAACTATTTTAGCTATTAAATAGTTCTTAACTATTAAATAGCTATTGTACCTGGTTAAAATAAATACAAAGTTACCTGTAAAATAAATATTAATCCTAAAATAGCTATAATATAATTAGAATTTATGTTGTAGCTATATTAGGATTTATTTTACAGGTAAGTATTTAGCTTTAAATAGGAATAATGTATTTAATAAGAATTAATTAATTTCGTTAGATTAAAATTATATTTAACTTAGGGGGGTGTTAGTGTTAGGGTTAGACTTAGCTTTAGGGGTTAATACATTTATTAGAATAGTGGCGAGATTCGGTCAGCAGATTAGGGGTTAATAATTGAAGTTAGGTGTCGGCGATGTTAGGGAGGGCAGGTTAGGGGTTAATAAATATAATATAGGGGTCGGCGGTGTTAGGGGCAGTAGATTAGGGGTACATAGCTATAATGTAGCTGGCGTCTCTTTGCGGTCGGCAGATTAGGGGTTAATTATTGTAGGTAGGTGGCGGCGACGTTGTGGGGGGCAGGTTAGGGGTTAATAAATATAATATAGGGGTCGGCAGTGTTAGGGGCAGTAGATTAGGGGTACATAGCTATAATGTAGCTGGCGTCTCTTTGCGATCGGCAGATTAGGGGTTAATTATTGTAGGTAGGTGGCGGCGACGTTGTGGGGGGCAGGTTAGGGGTTAATAAATATAATATAGGGGTCGGCGATGTTAGGGCAGCAGATTAGGGGTACATAGGGATAATGTAGCTGGCGGAGGCGTGCGGACGGCAGATTAGGGGTTAAGAAGCGGCGATGATGTGGGGGGCAGATTAGGGGTTAATAAATATAATATAGGGTTCGGCGGTGTTAGGGGCAGCAGATTAGGGGTACATAAGGATAACGTAGGTGGCGGTCGGCAGATTAGGGGTTAAAAAATTTAATCGAGTTGCGGCGATGTGGGGGGACCTCGGTTTAGGGGTACATAGGTAGTTTATGGGTGTTAGTGTACTTTAGAGTACAGTAGTTAAGAGCTTTATGAACCGGCGTTAGCCCAGAAAGCTCTTAACTACTGACTTTTTTCTGTGGCTGGAGTTTTGTCGTTAGATTTCTAACGCTCACTTCAGACACAACTCTAAATACCGGAGTTAGAAAAATCCCATTGAAAAGATAGGATACGCAATTTACGTAAGGGGATCTGCGGTATGGAAAAGTCGCGGCTGAAAAGTGAGCGTTAGACCCTTTTTTGAGTGACTCCAAATACCGAAGGTAGCCTAAAACCAGCGTTAGGAGCCTCTAACGCTGGTTTTCACGGCTACCGCCAAACTCTAAATCTAGGCCCAATATTGGTGCAAATCCAAGAGTTACTCATGGAGTAAGGTTAGGATTCCTAGGGTATTGTCCTTTCTACAAGAGGGTTTGGAAAAGGGCTTATCTGCTAGTTCGTTAAGGTGACAGATTTCTGCTCTGTCTATTCTTTTGCACAAGCGTCTGGCAGAAGTTCCAGACGTCCAGGCTTTTTGTCAGGCTTTGGCTAGGATTAAGCCTGTGTTTAAGACTGTTGCTCCGCCGTGGAGCTTAAACTTGGTTCTTAAAGTTCTTCAAGGTGTTCCGTTTGAACCCCTTCATTCCATTGATATTAAGCTTTTATCTTGGAAAGTTCTGTTTTTGATGGCTATTTCCTCGGCTCGAAGAGTCTCTGAGTTATCTGCCTTACATTGTGATTCTCCTTATCTGATTTTCCATTCAGACAAGGTAGTTCTGCGTACTAAACCTGGGTTTTTACCTAAGGTAGTTTCTAACAGGAATATCAATCAGGAAATTGTTGTTCCATCCTTATGTCCTAATCCTTCTTCAAAGAAGGAACGACTTTTGCATAATCTGGACGTAGTCCGTGCCCTGAAGTTCTATTTACAGGCAACTAAAGATTTTTGTCAAACTTCTTCCCTGTTTGTCGTTTACTCTGGACAGAGGAGAGGTCAAAAATCTTCGGCAACCTCTCTCTCCTTTTGGCTTCGTAGCATAATACGTTTAGCCTATGAGACTGCTGGACAGCAGCCCTCTGAAAGAATTACAGCTCATTCCACTAGAGCTGTGGCTTCCACCTGGGCCTTTAAGAATGAGGCCTCTGTTGAACAAATTTGCAAGGCTGCGACTTGGTCTTCGCTTCACACCTTTTCAAAATTTTACAAATTTGACACTTTTGCTTCTTCGGAGGCTGTTTTTGGGAGAAAGGTTCTACAGGCAGTGGTTCCTTCCGTTTAAGTTCCTGCCTTGTCCCTCCCATCATCCGTGTACTTTAGCTTTGGTATTGGTATCCCATAAGTAATGGATGACCCGTGGACTGAATACACTTAACAAGAGAAAACATAATTTATGCTTACCTGATAAATTTATTTCTCTTGTAGTGTATTCAGTCCACGGCCCGCCCTGTCTTTTTTAAGGCAGATCTAAATTTTAATTAAAACTTCAGTCACCACTGCACCCTATGGTTTCTCCTTTCTTGTCTTGTTTCGGTCGAATGACTGGATATGACATGTGAGGGGAGGAGCTATATAGCAGCTCTGCTTTGGGTGATCCTCTTGCAACTTCCTGTTGGGAAGGGAATATATCCCATAAGTAATGGATGACCCATGGACTGAATACACTACAAGAGAAATAAATTTATCAGGTAAGCATAAATTATGTTTTTTTATTTTATTAAAGGAACTGAACACTTTATTTGGGAGGCAATTGGGGACATTTTTTTAATTATCCAAGCTTATGGGAGCATTAACCGGTCACTTGTAATGGTGACTTGTAATGGCTGGTTATTTAATGTGCGTCTGTAAATGGGCAAATTTTGCTCCTTTACGGGGCACGTTTAATTAGTGCTTCAGTTGTAATCAACCCCTAAAAAATAAGATAACAATCAGCTAGATTACGAGTTTTGCGTTATGAGTAAAAAAGCAGCGTTAAGGCTCATAACGCTGCTTTTTTACTACCGCTGCTATTACGAGTCTTATAGGTACAGCTGTCCCGCACACTTTTTTTGGCCGTACTGCAAATTAACTTACACAATTTTCATAAGTCTTTTTTTCAATGGGACTTCCATTGCGCCGGTACTACAAGCTTTTTTTTTTAGGCCTAAAAGTGAGCGGTACAGCCTATCCCACAAGATTCGTAACACATTCTAAAGGCAGTAGTTATGAGTTTTACACTACAGAGCTGTAGCATAAAACTCATAACTAAAGTGCTAAAAAGTACACTAACACCCATAAACTACCTATTAATCCCTAAACCGAGGCCCTCCCATATTAACCCCTAATCTGCCTCTCCCGACATCACCGCCACTATAATAAACATATTAACCCCTAAACTGCCGCACTCCCGCATCGCAAACATTAGTTAAATATTATTAACCCCTAATCTGCCGTCCCTAACATCGCCGCCACCTACCTACATTTATTAACCCTAATCTGCCGCCCCCAACGTCGCCGCCAGTCCGCCACTATATTAAATTTATTAACCCCTAAACTTAAGTCTAACCCTAACCCTAACACCCCCTAACCTAAATATAATTAAAATAAATCTAACAAAAAATTCCTATCATTAACTAAATAATTCCTATTTAAAACTAAATACTTACCTGTAAAATAAACCCTGTTAGCTACACTATAACTAATAGTTACATTGTATCTAGCTTAAGGTTTATTTTTATTTTACAGGCAAGTTTGTATTTATTTTAACTAGGTAGAATAGTTACTAAATAGTTAGTAACTATTTATTTACTAACTACCTAGCTAAACGAAATACAAATTTACCTGTAAAATAAAACCTAACCTGTCTTACACTAACACCTAACCTTACACTACAATTAAATAAATTACCTAAATTAAATACAATTAACTAAATTAAATACAAATAACTAAATTACAAAAAAAACACTAAATTACACAAAATAAAAAACAAATTACCAGATATTTAAACTAATTACACCTAATCTAATAGCCCTATCAAAATAAAAAAGTCCCCCCAAAATAAAAAAAAACCCTAGCCTAAACTAAACTACCAATAGCCCTTAAAAGGGCCTTTTGCGGGGCATTGCCCCAAATAAATCAGCTTTTTAACCTGTAAAAAAAATACAACCAACCCCCCCAACAGTAAAACCCACCACCCACACAACCAACCCCCCAAATAAAACCCTAACTAAATAAACCTAAGCTCCCCATTGCCCTGAAAATGGCATTTGGATGGGCATTGCCCTTAAAAGGGCATTTAGCTCTATTGCTGCCCAAACCCTAACCTAAAAATAAAACCCACCCAATAAAGCCTTAAAAAAACACTTACCCCTGAAGATCCACTTACAGTTTTGAAGAGCCGACATCCATCCTCAACGAAGCCGGGAGAAATCCTCAACGAAGCTGGGAGAAGTCTTCATCCAAGCCGGGAGAAGTGGTCCTCCAGACTGGCAGAAGTCTTCATCTAGACGGCATCTTCTATCTTCATCCATCCAGCGCGGAGCGGCTCCATCTTCAAGACATGCGACGTGGAGCATCCTCTTCTTCCGACGACTACCCGACGAATGAAGGTTCCCTTAAGTGACGTCATCCAAGATGCTGTCCCTTAGTTTCCGATTGGATGATAAAATTCTATCAGCCAATCGGAATTAAGGTTGAAAAAATCTTATTGGCTGATGCAATCCAATCAATAAAAAAGCCAATAGGGTTTTTTCAACCTTAATTCCCATTGGCTGATAGAATTCTATCAGCCAATCGGAATCTAAGGGACACCATCTTGGATGATGTCACTTAAAGTAACCTTCATTCGTCGGGTAGTGGTCAGAAGAAGAGGATGCACCGCGCCGGATGTCTTGAAGATGGAGCCACTCCTCGCTGGATGGATGAAGATAGAAGATGCCGTCTGGATGAAGACTTCTGCCCGTCTGGAGCACCACTTCTCCCGGCTTGAATGAAGACTTCTCCCGGCTTCGTTGAGGACTTCTTGCTGCTTGGATGAAGACTTCTCCCGGCTTCACTGAGGATGGATGTCAGCTCTTCAAAACTGTAAGTGGATCTTCGGGGGTTAGTGTTAGTTTTTTTTTAAGGGTTTATTGGGTGGGTTTTAGATTAGGTTTTGGGCAGCAAATGCTAAATGTCCTTTTAAGGGCAATGCCCATCCAAATGCCCTTTTCAGGGCAATGGGGAGCTTAGGTTTTTTTAGTTAATGTTTTATTTGTGGGGTTGGTTGTGTGGGTGGTGGGTTTTACCTTTGGGGGGGTGTTTGTAGTTTTTTTTACAGGTAAAAGAACTGATTTCTTTGGGGAAATGCCCCGCAAAAGGCCCTTTTTAGGGCTATTGGTAGTTTAGTTTAGGCTAGGGGTTTTTAATATTTTTTTGGGGGGAGATTTTTTATTTTGATAGGGCTATTAGATTAGGTGTAATTAGTTTAAATATCTTGTAATTTGTTTTTTTATTTGGTGTAATTTAGTGTTTGTTTTTTGTAATTTAGGTATTTGTATTTAATTTAGTTAATTGTATTTAATTTTGGTAATTTATTTAATTGTAGTGTAAGGTTAGGTGTTAGTGTAAAACAGGTTAGGTTTTATTTTACAGGTAAATTTGTATTTATTTTAGCTAGGTAGTTATTAAATAGTTAATAACTATTTAGTAACTATTCTACCTAGTTAAAATAAATACAAACTTGCCTATAAAATAAAAATAAACCCTAAGCTAGCTACAATGTAACTATTAGTTATATTGTAGCTAGCTTAGGGTTTATTTTACAGGTAAGTATTTAGTTTTAAATAGGAATTATTTAGGTAATGACAGTAGGTTTTATTTAGATTTATTTTAATTATATTTAACTTAGGGGGTGTTAGGGTTAGGGTTAGACTTAGGTTTAGGGGTTAATAACTTTAGTGGCGGCGACGTTGGGGATGGCAGATTATGGGTTAATAATTGTAGGTAGGTGGCGGCAATGTTAGGGGCGGCAGATTAGGGGTTAATAATATTTAACTAATGTTTGTGATGCGGGAGTGAGGCGGTTTAGGGGTTAATATGTTTATTATAGTGGTGGCGATGTCCGGAATGGCAGATTAGGGGTTAATAAGTATAATGTAGGTGTTGGCGATGTCGGGGGCGGCAGATTAAGGGTTAATAAGTGTAAGATTAGGGGTGTTTAGACTCGGGGTTCATGTTAGGGTGTTAGGTGTAAACATAAATTTAGTTTTCCATAGGAATCAATAGGGCTGCGTTACGGAGCTTTACGCTACTTTTTTGCAAGTGTTAGACTTTTTTTCAGCCGGCTCTCCCCATTGATGTCTATGAGGAAATCGTGCACGAGCACGTACAACTAGTTCACCGCTGACTTAAACAGCACTGGTATTGGAGTGCGGTATGGAGCACAAATTTTGCTCTACGCTCACTTCTTGTCTTTTAATGCCGGGTTTAGGAAAACCTGTAATACCAGTGCTGTAGCTAAGTGAGCGGTGACAATAACTGTAAGTTAGCACCGCACCCCTCATAACGCAAAACTAGTAATCTAGCCGAATGTTTGCATCATTTTTCTATGGTGTGCATAGTAAATAGCAGCATCAGAGTCATTATGTCCTAAATATTGCAAGCAGAATTTTGATGATCCTATATTTAGTATCAGTTCAAATTTATTTTATTTACCTGTATTATACAATGAATATAATTATAAAATCTATCACTTTGGGGCATATTTATCAAGCCCCGTGTTTAAAATGATGATGAGTTTTGCAATCACATTGCAGGACAAATCGGCATAACAAGTTATAGAGTTGCAAGTTTACTGAGATTGATCTTAGACATACACAACATCCCCGTAATCAATTGTACAATAAATTTCTTAACTTTAAGACAGGATTTATTTCTAAAATGGGCTCCAATTTTAGGGTACAGTTTAAACAATCGTTTGTCAATATGAGGTCCAAATGACAGGTTAGGATCAAGTCAAATACCAAGATAGTTCTAGGAGTTGACAAGGGCCATCCGAGAGTTTCATAATTTAATTATATTTAATTCCGCTTTATTTGATTTTTTAAAAATTTTTATTCATCCAAAAAAAACATGGTTAACAGGAAATATAACAGAAAGCTGTTAAATACAACTGCTGAATGTTTGATACCACTCAACTAAACTAAAAACCACCACAACTCATAAACAGCCTATCCAATCTCTACCTTCACTCAGATAAACTCCATCCAAGCACTGTGAAGCCCCACCCACCAAACACTTGTGACTTTACACCTGTCTGTCATGTTTCCACCACCAAAAACCAACACTGTCCACGTCTCCTTCATGCAGCCTAAATCTCCCAGGCTGTTATGGTAACGCCAGGGTTGCTGTTAGAATTAGATGTTAAAGGGGCAGTAACGTAAAAGTTAAGAGTTCATGATTCAGAAAAATCATGTCATTTTTATAAACTTTCCAATTTACTTTTAATATCACATTTGCATTATTCACTTGGTATCTGTTGCTAAAGATGAAACCTAGGCTCATAGGGGCTTAGGAACCTGCACCTGTCTTTAGAACTCTATGGCAACAGTCTGCAACTATGTTGAAAATCGCTGTAAACATTGTTGCAAACACTGCTGCCAGATGGCTTAATACACATACACCCTCCTGAGCTCACCTAGGATTATTCTTTTAACAAAAGATGCCAAGAGAACTAAGTAAAACTGATAATGGAAATTAATTTTAAAAAATGAAGATGTTATGCTCTATCCAATGCATTCAAGTTTATTTTTTTGTTTTTCCCGTTGATAGGAGCTTTGAAGCATGCACATATATTTAGCACCCTATGACAGCAGTATTTGTAACAATGTATAAACATTGTTGCAAGCACTACTGCCAAATTGCTAAATACATGTGCTCCAGAGCTTACCTAGGATTGCGCTTTTAGCAAAGGATGCCAAAAGAACTAAGCAACATTGATAAAAAAAAGTATTTTATTTTTTTTTAAATCCATGTTCTATCTAATTCATGTATCTTTAATACTAACTTTACTGTCCCTTTCATGGTGCAAATGAAGTGTGATCTAACTGTGTTATAGGAGCTTATTGCATGATTTATTCCCTGAAAACCATCTAGAGAAACTGATTAATAATTATATTACCCATAATAACAGTTACTGCACTTATTCAGGTAAAGTACAATTATTTTCTTTTTATATCTCTTCTGAGAGTAATACAATTTACAGTTTTACAGAGCAAATATTAACCCTGATTTGCATGACTTGCATCACATAAAAAAACAAGAAATAATGCAGCAGTTCATAATTGGGACTGGAAAAACATAATCCAATGTTCTACTTATTGTTTACTGTGATAATAAGAGGACTATTTTCATGCAAAATATGATGCCTTTTCCACAATTCTGAGACTATACGCTTATAGACAAAGTTTAAATGATTTATGTGCTACATTATGTAGGCAAAACTTCTTATAAGACAAAAATAAGGGAGGTTTACAAAATGTTTTCTTCGCAGGACGTTTTATCCCTTGAAGATATAAATTTATCATTCTGCACAGAAATTAGGCTCAGAGAACATTGCCAAACTGTGGTAATACATTTTATAGATCAATAAACACCAATCAGTCAGACTTGCTCTACAAAACGTTTTCTTGGCCTTGTAGCTGATATCTGTGCTTTCCTGTATTTAACTTGCTTTCTCTTGGCAACTGCTGAACATAAAGTATTCCCAGTTCTTGGCAACATTGCACTCACCACAAAAAGGGCCTAGACTTCGTTGTAAGATGTAAAAACATAAGATTCTGAGTGGAACATTAAAAATTATTAAAATTAAATTGATACTCCTCTAAGGATTTGTTGGAGCATTTCGCAATTTATCCAAGTTGTCCCAGTCCCATCAACATGAATAGACAGGTTTGCCCAGGACAAAGTTGTGAACCAGAAAGGCTAATATTTCAAAAGGTTGTCCATTAAAATTAATTTAAAAAATGCCCAGTTTTTTAAAGTCCTCTGATTAGCAGCTAAAGTTTTAAGATATCCAATACCTGTAAATATAAAGCAAGAAAGAAGTACAACTCCTCCTTTATTACTTTGTTACATACAGCCAAAGATGGACAGAAACATCTATATTACTAGAATCTTCTGGAGGGTTAAATCTCCCCTATACATTTCACTGATATATATGGTTTAAAAACACTGCTCTGTGTGCTCAACTGGCAGTCAATGAGGGGTCAAATCACTATTTGTGCTACCAACTGCCGTAAAGATAAAATCATCAGCTTTAGAGAGGGATATTTTGTATGATCCCACCTACCATCAATAACTTACTAGTTTAAGGCCATACAGTAGTTTTGTAAAAGGCAACCGTATGCACAGAAGAAGGTGTATTCTCAAGAAGAAGAAACAAGCAATATTAACCTGATTCCATTTAACAGATTTCAGTATAATTGTGCTAATCAGTAAGGAACATGCTTGATTAATAACTAAACACAATTTGGACTATACAAGTACCTTATTGCTGAATACTATTATAGTGGAAAATCTGTGAGTGAGCATAATTACCTCTAGAAATTGTGTTACTGTACCATTGGGTGTGGTGTGTTTGTTTATTGCCTATTATTCAATAGGCACATTATACTCAAAAACTGTCTTTATTCCATATACAATAGAGAGTATTTCGAAATGTAATACACTGCTTTTTAATGGATGGTCCTGTGCTTAATGAAACCCTTCCAGCCTTTTAGTTTGCTCTGTTAATGTGTACAGAGCTCTACAAATGAGTGCACAATGACATATATGTTGTGGATGTACAGAGCTACAATGCAAGAAGTGGTGAGAACTCAGAACCCCCTCTATTATTATTATTATTCAATGAGAGGAAATGTAGCTATTCATTTATATAATCTGTGCACCCTATTGGAAAGTTTTGCAAGAGAGACTAAGTTATGGTCCATATGCACTCACTGCCGTTTTCGGCAACACAGAAAACATTGATCATTTGTTTTTTGCTCCACACATTAAGAACATTTTAATGTAGGAAGTTATAGACCAAAATTCACAAAGGGGAAAATATTAGTAGCCTGTATACTAAGCCTACATTTTACAGATTTAGATATGTAAATAAATAAATAAATATAAATAAAATAAATATATAGTATATGACATTTTTACATTAATCTGAGATGATCAAAAACTGAAAAACTTTGATAAAAATGATCTCAAGCAATATTAAAGATAAACTGTACAGTGGTCCATAAATATACAACAATTCTTTATAATGTGACTTTGATTTGCTTATCTGTTTTGGATTTTCAAAGATAAATATGTTAATATGTGCATAATATATATTGTAATACAAAGCACAATTATATTAAATGTCATGAATTCCTGTGTACCCCGCTCCTTTCCTTAGAGCTTCCAATTATGTAAGAGCAGGTCTTGTCAATCATCCAAGACAAATTGATATTGGATTATTTAATACTGCTACCACTGAGGTGTGACCGTGGATTCTAACCAACTTCTTAACTTGCATTTGCAGACTTAATCAAGCGAGTCTGCACCACAAGGGTTCACAATATTTTGTATCCTCTATGCAATGTTTATATTAGACAGGTGTTATATTTATAAAGAATGTAGAAAAATAGGATTTTTGACCAAAATATTTTTTTATTCAGGTGAATAGATGATGCATCAACATCTGTGTAGCTTTTCCAGACAATACTCCCAGCACACACCAACACAGGAGGCTTATTAACCTGTTACTGATGGAATAGCGGACAATTCACATTATAAGCATGGGAAAAAAGAATTTAGTAGTGCAGCTGAAGTCCCTGGGGGATCTGTCTGAGAAATTCCTACAGATGGTCTGGAGGAGAACTGATCATCCTGACATACTACAGAAATTATCACCATAACTGCAATTAATAAAATTCAACACACAGTGATAATAAGCAAAAATGTTAAAAAAAATAATATTTATATAAAGTTATATTATCTTAATAATATAGTTAGACAAAAAATGTTTTTGAACTGCAGTAGAGCAGATTTGAAAGATACATAAATGAAAATAAAGTATCTTACAAAGATATATACTGTATGTATGTATGTATATATATATATATATATATATATATATATAGTTGTCATATAAACTAAACTAATTAAGCCTATGCTGATACAAATTAACATAATTTTTGTTTGCCCATAAACAAATATATGTCTAATAAGTATTTCTACAATCAACAACAACATGAGCTCACTGCTACTGCAAGATCAGGAAATCATTAAATACCAACCCGAAAAGAAGGTTGATTCACAGGGGCCGATTTATCAAGTGCCGGGTGGACATGGTCCACTGTAGCGGATCATGTCTGCCCAACATCACTAAATGCCAACAGCATACGCTGGGCAATGCCACCCCCTGCAGATTCCTGGCCAATTGGCCGCTAGCAGGGGGTGTCAATAATATGTATCTGATCGGGATGATTGCTATCCGTTGCCTCAGAGGTAGTGGATTCGTTAAGGAGAGCTGTCTTAAGACCGCTGCTTCTTAACTTATGTTTCCGGCAAGCCTGACAGCTCGTGTGGAAACTGCTGCATTCGCAGCTTGATAATTCGGCCCCACACAATAAATTTTCTTTAGATGTGGTAAAAATAAACACTGTTGGGATACCAAGGATTCCTGGAATAAGCACAAGGTTATGTTATGAACTACTTAAGCTTCCACTTTATAACAAATATAAGTAAACTTTATGGGCATATGGTTTTTACCTGCTATTAAAAATGTATAGCCTAGATTAAAAATCAAGCACAAGTACGATCGGGTTGATTGACACCCCCTGTTAGCGACCTATGGCCACAAATCTGCAGGGCGTGGCATTGCACAAAAAGTTAACCAAAACTGCTTGTGCAATGTTAAATGCTGACAACGTATGCTGTCAACATTCAGTGATGCAAGTCAGACTTGATTCCCTACAGCAAATCATGTCTGCCCGGGGTATTATTACAAGTCAAGGGCAAGATTACAAGTCAAGCACAACTGATAACACATAGGGCTAGATTACAAGTCAAGTACAACTAATAACATATAGGGCTAGATTACAAGTCAAGTACAACTAATAACATATAGGGCTAGATTACAAGTGAAGCACATCTGATAATACATAGGTCTAGATTACAAATCAAGTACAACTGATAATATATAGGGCTAAATTACAAGTCAAGCACAACTGATAACACATAGGGCTAGATTACAAGTCAAGCACAACTAATAACACATAGTGCTAGATTACAAATCAAGCACAACTGATAACACATAGGGCTAGATCACAAATCAAGCACAACTGATAGCACATAGGGCTAGATTACAAATCAGGCACAATTGATAATACATTGGGCTAGATTACAAGTCAAGCACAACTGATAACACATAGGGCTAGATCACAAGTCAACCACAACTAATAACACATAGGGCTAGATTACAAATCAGGCACAATTGATAATACATTGGGCTAGATTACAAGTCAAGCACAACTGATAATACATAGGGCTAGATTACAAGTCAAGCACAACTGATAACACATAGGGCTAGATTACAAGTCAAGCACACCTAATAACATATAGGGCTAGATTACAAATCAAGTACAACTGATAATACATAGGGCTAGATTACGAGTCAAACACAACTGATAATACATAGGGCTAGATTACAAGTCAAGCACAACTGATAATACATAGGGCTAGATTACAAGTCAAGCACAACTGATAATACATAGCGCTAGTTTACAAGTCAAGCACAACTAATAATGCATAGGGCTATATTACAAATCAAGCACAACTGATAACACATAGGGCTAGATTACAAGTCAAGCACACCTAATAACATATAGGGCTAGATTACAAATCAAGTACAACTGATAACATATAGGGCTAAATTACAAGTCAAGCACAACTGATAACACATAGGGCTAGATTACAAGTCAAGCACAACTAATAACACATAGTGCTAGATTACAAATCAAGCACAACTGATAACACGTAGGGCTAGATTCCAAGTCAAGCACAACTGATAGCTCATAGGGCTAGATTACAAGTCAAGCACAACTGAAAACACATAGGGCTATATTACAAGTCAAGCACATCTGATGATACATAGGGCTAGATTACAAGTCAAGCACAACTGATAACAGATAGGGCTAGATTACAAGTCAAGCACAACTGATAATACATAGGGCTAGTTTACAAGTCAAGCACAACTGATAATACATAGGGCTAGATTACAAGTCAAGCACAACTAATAACACATAGGGTTAGATTACAAGTCAAACACAACTGATAACACATAGGGCTAGATTACAAATCAAGCACAACTGATAACACATAGGGCTAGATTACAAATCAAGCACAACTGATAACACATAAGGCTAGATTACAAATCAAGCACAACTGATAACACATAGGGATAGATTACAAGTCAAGCACAACTGATAACATATAGGGCTAGATTACAAGTCAAGCACAACTGATAACACATAGGGCTAGATTACAAGTTGTATGCTGTCAGTATGTGTGTACTCACGTTCTAACTATGCTCAAACGGGTTATTATGCACATTACAAGTTGAAAGTTAACAATTAGCGTGTGAGCGAAACTCGATGCAAGCTAACTTCAGGACTTCAGGTATTGTGAGCTTGTTAACATCTTCTTCCCATAGACTTTTTGAAAAAAATAAAATAAATATATATATATATATATACAAGAGTTCCACCTTCACAGCTCCAGACTTCATACACGTCTATAATCCAAAATGACCAGTTAAACCAAATTGCAGAGTTTACACTCACCCCAGCGCTGAATCACTTAGTGGCAACCGGATGATACAAGCGGCCAATGGATCGTTCACCACAGGAACGTACAGTGAGCCTCCAATGCCATGTGGGTCCCCGGGCCGACAAGTTCCTTAGCACCACGCTGAAAGGTGCTCTTGATCGAGTTGAGCACTGAAAGTATCCGTTCTTACTCCTGCTGCTTGTGTGGTAAGCAGTTCTTTGCAGGGACGTGTACTGATGACGTCATCCAATTATCTGTTCTTAAGGTAAAGTTCGTGAAAACACTGGGTCCGGAGAACGCTGAGGTTTGAGCTGGAAAGTGACGATAAACCAAGGAACAGCAAAAAAGATCCAGCAAACCTTCCAGGCGTGTATATCTCAAAACAAAGTTTATTGTGGAAAACCAAGTTAACAATAAAAAATATATATAAACAAAAGTCCTAGCATCCGAGGATTAACAATACATGGTCCTTATATAAATAGTCCCTTGGGGATCTGTCTGAGAAATTCCGACAGATGGTGTGGAGGAGAACTGATCATCCTGACATACTACAGAAATTATCACCATAACTGCAATTAATAAAATTCAACACACAGTGATAATAAGCAAAAATGTTAAAAAAAATAATATTTATATAAAGTTATATTATCTTAATAATATAGTTAGACAAAAAATTTTTTTGAACTGCAGTAGAGCAGATTTGAAAGATACATAAATGAAAATAAAGTATCTTACAAAGATATATACTGTATGTATGTATGTATATATATATATATATATATATATAGTTGTCATATAAATTAAAATAATTAAGCCTATGCTGATACAAATTAACATAATTTTTGTTTGCCCATAAACAAATATATGTCTAATAAGTATTTCTACAATCAACAACAACATGAGCTCACTGCTACTGCAAGATCAGGAAATCATTAAATACCAACCCGAAAAGAAGGTTGATTCACAGGGGCCGATTTATCAAGTGCCGGGTGGACATGGTCCACTGTAGCGGATCATGTCCGCCCAACATCACTAAATGCCAACAGCATACGCTGGGCAATGCCACCCCCTGCAGATTCCTGCCCAATTGGCCGCTAGCAGGGGGTGTCAATAATATGTATCTGATTGGGATGATTGCTATCCGTTGCCTCAGAGGTAGTGGATTTGTTAAGGAGAGCGGTCTTAAGACCGCTGCTTCTTAACTTATGTTTCCGGCAAGCCTGACAGCTCGTGTGCAAACTGCTGCATTCGCAGCTTGATAATTCGGCCCCACACAATAAATTTTCTTTAGATGTGGTAAAAATAAACACTGTTGGGATACCAAGAATGCCTGGAATAAGCACAAGGTTATGTTATGAACTACTTAAGCTTCCACTTGATAACAAATATAAGTAAACTTAATGGGTATATGGTTTTTACCTGCTATTAAAAATGTATAGCCTAGATTAAAAATCAAGCACAAGTACGATCGGGTTGATTGACACCCCCTGTTAGCGACCTATGGCCACGAATCTGCAGGGCGTGGCATTGCACAAAATGTTAACCAAAACTGCTTGTGCAATGTTAAATGCTGTCAACGTATGCTGTCAACATTCAGTGATGCAAGTCAGACTTGATTCCCTACAGCAAATCATGTCTGCCCGGGGTATTATTACAAGTCAAGGGCTAGATTACAAGTCAAGCACAACTGATAACACATAGGGCTAGATTACAAGTCAAGCACACCTAACAACATATAGGGCTAGATTACAAGTCAAGTACAACTAATAACATATAGGGCTAGATTACAAGTCAAGCACATCTGATAATACATAGGTCTAGATTACAAATCAAGTACAACTGATAATATATAGGGCTAAATTACAAGTCAAGCACAACTGATAACACATAGGGCTAGATTACAAATCAAGCACAACTAATAACACATAGTGCTAGATTACAAATCAAGCACAACTGATAACACATAGGGCTAGATCACAAGTCAAGCACAACTGATAGCACATAGGGCTAGATTACAAATCAGGCACAATTGATAATACATTGGGCTAGATTACAAGTCAAGCACAACTGATAATACATAGGGCTAGATTACAAGTCAAGCACAACTGATAACACATAGGGCTAGATTACAAGTCAAGCACACCTAATAACATATAGGGCTAGATTACAAATCAAGTACAACGGATAATACATAGGGCTAGATTACGATTCAAACACAACTGATAATACAAGGGCTAGATTACAAGTCAAGCACAACTGATAATACATAGGGCTAGATTACAAGTCAAGCACAACTGATAATACATAGGGCTAGATTACAAGTCAAGCACAACTGATAATACATAGCGCTAGGTTACAAGTCAAGCATAGGTCTAGATTACAAATCAAGCACAACTGATAACACATAGGGATAGATTACAAGTCAAGCACACCTAATAACATATAGGGCTAGATTACAAATCAAGTACAACTGATAACATATAGGGCTAAATTACAAGTCAAGCACAACTGATAACACATAGGGCTAGATTACAAGTCAAGCACAACTAATAACACATAGTGCTAGATTACAAATCAAGCACAACTGATAACACGTAGGGCTAGATTCCAAGTCAAGCACAACTGATAGCTCATAGGGCTAGATTACAAATCAAGCACAACTGAAAACACATAGGGCTAAATTACAAGTCAAGCACAACTGATAATACATAGGGCTAGATTACAAGTCAAGCACAACTAATAACATATAGGGCTAGATTACAAGTCAAGCACAACTGATAACACATAGGGCTAGATTACAAGTCAAGCACAACTAATAACATATAGTGCTAGATTACAAGTCAAGCACAACTAATAACATATAGGGCTAGATTACAAGTCAAGCACAACTAATAACATATAGGGCTAGATTACAAATCAAGCACAACTAATAACATATAGGGCTAGATTACAAGTCAAGCACAACTAATAACATATAGGGCTAGATTACAAATCAAGCACAACTAATAACATATAGGGCTAGATTACAAGTCAAGCACATCTGATGATACATAGGGCTAGATTACAAGTCAAGCACAACTGATAACAGATAGGGCTAGATTACAAGTCAAGCACAACTTATAACACATAGGGCTAGAATACAAGTCAAGCACAACTAATAACACATAGTGCTAGATTACAAATCAAGCACAACTGATAACACGTAGGGCTAGATTCCAAGTCAAGCACAACTGATAGCTCATAGGGCTAGATTACAAATAAAGCACAACTGAAAACACATAGGGCTAAATTACAAGTCAAGCACAACTGATAATACATAGGGCTAGATTACAAGTCAAGCACAACTAATAACATATAGGGCTAGATTACAAGTCAAGCACAACTGATAACACATAGGGCTAGATTACAAATCAAGCACAACTAATAACATATCGTGCTAGATTACAAGTCAAGCACAACTAATAACATATAGGGCTAGATTACAAGTCAAGCACAACTAATAACATATAGGGCTAGATTACAAATCAAGCACAACTAATAACATATAGGGCTAGATTACAAGTCAAGCACAACTAATAACATATAGGGCTAGATTACAAATCAAGCACAACTAATAACATATAGGGCTAGATTACAAGTCAAGCACATCTGATGATACATAGGGCTAGATTACAAGTCAAACACAACTGATAACAGATAGGGCTAGATTACAAGTCAAGCACAACTGATAATACATAGGGCTAAATTACAAGTCAAGCACAACTAATAACACATAGGGTTAGATTACAAATCAAGCACAACTGATAACACATAGGGCTAGATTACAAATCAAGCACAACTGATAACACATAGGGCTAGATTACAAATCAAGCACAACTGATAACACATAGGGCTAGATTACAAATCAAGCACAACTGATAACACATAGGGCTAGATTACAAATCAAGCACAACTGATAACACATAGGGCTAGATTACAAATCAAGCACAACTGATAACACATAGGGATAGATTACAAGTCAAGCACAACTGATAACATATAGGGCTAGATTACAAGTCAAGCACAACTGATAACACATAGGGCTAGATTACAAGTTGCATGCTGTCAGGATGTGTGTACTCACGTTCTAACTATGCTCAAATGGGTTATTATGCACATTACAAGTTGAAAGTTAACAATTAGCGTGTGAGCGAAACTCGATGCAAGCTAACTTCAGGACTTCAGGTATTGTGAGCTTGTTAACATCTTCTTCCCATAGACTTTTTGAAAAAAAAAAATAAATATATATATATATATATATATATATACAAGAGTTCCACCTTCACAGCTCCAGACTTCATACACGTCTATAATCCAAAATAACCAGTTAAACCAAATTGCAGAGTTTACACTCACCCCAGCGCTGAATCACTTAGTGGCAACCAAATGATACAAGCGGCCAATGGATCGTTCACCACAGGAACGTACAGTGAGCCTCCAATGCCATGTGGGTCCCCGGGCCGACAAGTTCCTTAGCACCACGCTGAAAGGTGCTCTTGATCGAGTTGAGCACTGAAAGTATCCGTTCTTACTCCTGCTGCTTGTGTGGTAAGCAGTTCTTTGCAGGGACGTGTACTGATGACGTCATCCAATTATCTGTTCTTAAGGTAAAGTTCGTGAAAACACTGGGTCCGGGGAACGCTGAGGTTTGAGCTGGAAAGTGACGATAAACCAAGGAACAGCAAAAAAGATCCAGCAAACCTTCCAGGCGTGTATATCTCAAAACAAAGTTTATTGTGGAAAACCAAGTTAACAATAAAAAATATATATAAACAAAAGTCCTAGCATCCTAGGATTAACAATACATTGTCCATATATAAATATATATGCAAAGAACATTTTCTTCTATGTGAAGAACAATGGAATGTGAAATATTTACATTAAAACACAGTAAAACATTATTAAAACTATTAAAATTGAAAAAATATTAAATTTCATGTTTATATTTATTAGCCTGGGAAAGTCTCTAAAGTTTGTATATATGTACATACATGTGTGCGTATATATGTGCTCATATGTGTATATATCTACATACATGTGTGTGTGTATATATGTGCTCATATGTGTATATATGTACATACATGTGTGTGTATATGTGTGCTCATATGTGTATATATGTGCTCACATGTGTATATATGTGCTCATATGTGTATATATGTGTTCACATGTGTATATATGTGCTCATATGTGTATATATGTGCTCAAATGTGTATATATGTGCTCATATGTGTATATATGTGCTCACATGTGTATATATGTGCTCATATGTGTATATATGTGCTCATATGTGTATATATGTGCTCACATGTGTATATATGTGCTCACATGTGCTCATATGTGTATATATGTGCTCACATGTGTATATATGTGCTCATATGTGTATATATGTGCTCATATGTGTATATATGTGCTCACATGTGTATATATGTGATCATTTGTGTATATATGTGCTCACATGTGTATATATGTGCTCATATGTGTATATATGTGCTCACATGTGTATATATGTGCTCATATGTATATATATGTGCTCACATGTGTATATATGTGCTCATATGTGTATATATGTGCTCATATGTGTATATATGTGCTCATATGTGTGTATATGTGCTCATATGTATATATGTGCTCATATGTGTATATATGTGCTCATATGTGTATATATGTGCTCATATGTGTATATATGTATGTATATACATGTATACATATATAAACACATTAATAAAGATATGTATACATATTTACACATACAGTCATGGCAAAAAATATTGGCACCCCTGCATTTCTGTCAGATAATGCACCACTTCACCCAGAAAATTGTTGCAATTAAAAATGTTTAGGTATTCCCATGTTTATTTATTTTTTTGTTTGTATTGGTATGACACAAAAGAGTGGAGAAAAAAGCCACATCTAACACATTCCACACAAAACTCCAAAAATGAACTGGACACAATTATTGGCACCCTCAATTTAATATTTAGTAGCACACCCCTTGAAAAAAACAACTGAAAGCAATCACTTCCTCTAACCATCAATGAGTTTCTTACACTTCTCTTCTGGAATTTTGGACCACTCTTCTTTTGCCAACTGCTCGAGGTCTCTCAGATTGGAAGGGTTCCTTTTTCCCAACTGCTGTTTTGAGATCTCTAAACAGGTGCTCTTCAGTGGGATTGAGATCTGAACTCATTGCTGGTCAGTTAAGTACTCTCCAGCGCTTTGTCATTTCTGAGTGCTTTTTGACATGTGCTTTGGTTCATTGTCCTTTTGTAAGACCCATGACCTCTGACAGGATCCAACTTTCTGACACTGGGCCCTACATTGCACCACAGAATTCTTTGGTGGTCTTCAGATTTCATAATGCCGTGCACACAGTCAAGACATTCAGTGCCTGAAGCAGCAAAACAACCCGAAAATATCAGTAAACCTCCAACACATTTGACTGTAGGGACTGTATTCTTTTCTTTAAAAGCCTAATTTCTTTTTCTGAGAATGATGGGGTTTACCAAAAAGCTGTAATTTTGTTTCGTCTGTCCACAGCACATTTTCCCAAAAGGATTTTGGCTTCCTCAGGTAAGATTTTGCAAACTCCAATCTGTCTTTTTTATGTTTCTGTATCAGCAGGGGGGTACTTCTAGGTCTCCTACCAAAGTGTTCATTCAGATGGTGACGTATAGAGGCCTATTTACCAAGCCATCAACTGTGCTGCTTTCAACTGCACCAATACGTTTGCCTAACATAATGGCCGCGGACCAGAATATGCTCCCCTTATTTATCAAAAAAACTGTCAAAAAGTCGCGCACCAAGTACGGGGCGATGAGCAGTGGACTGTTGTTAACTAACAGTCATCGATCTCGCAACTCTAATAAAGTTATTAACCCCTATCCCGCTGCTTCCGGAGCCCTCCGCAACTAAATAAATGTATTAACCCCTAAACCCCTGGCCTCCCACATCACTACCACTTACTAAACCTATTAACCCCTAAACCACCAGCCCCCCACAATGCAATAAACTAAATTAAGATATTAACCTCTAAAACTAACAACCCCCCACATCACCATAAACGAAATTAAGCTATTAACCCCTAAACCTAACAACCCGCTAATTTTACATTAAAATTACCTCATCCCTATCTTATAATATATTTAAACTTACCTTTAGAATTAATATAAACTATATTAAACTATTAATTAACCTACCCTAACTATTATACTAAAATTACATTAAACTATATTAAACTATTAATTAATCTACCCTATTATACTAAAATTACATTAAACTACAAATTAAATTAACTATATTACATATTTAAAAACCTAACCCTACTCAAGTTATTTAAATCTACTATAACAAATTACTAAGTTACAAAAAAACTAACAACTAAGTTACACAAAATAAAAAATAAATGATCAAATATTTAAACTAATTACACCTAAACGAATAGCCCTATTAAAATAAAAAAGCCCCCTAGCCTACAATAAACTACCAATGGCCCTTAAAAGGGCCTTTTGCGGGGCATTGCCCCAAAGAAATCAGCTCTTTAACCTGTAAAAAAAAGCAACCCCCCAACAGTAAAACCCACCACCCACACAACAAACCACCCAAATAAAATTCTATCTAAAAAACCTAAGCTCCCCATGTGGATGGGCATTGGCCTTAAAAGGGTATTTAGCTCTTTTTCCGACCAAAGTCCCTAATCTAAAATTAAAACCCACCCAATAAACCCTTAAATAAACCATCCAAGATGGCATCCCAAGATGGCATCCCTTACATTCCGATTGGCTGATAGAATTCTATCAGCCAATAGGAATTAAGGTGGAAAAAATCCTATTGTCTTAGGCAATCAGCCAATAGGATTGAGCTTTCATCCTATTGGCTGATCCAATCAGCCAATAGGATTGAGCTCACATTCTATTGGCTATTCCAATCAGCTAATAGAAAGCAAGCTCAATCCTATTGGCTGATTGCCCTTTGAAAATAAAAAAGCCCCCCCCAAAATAAAAAAAAACGCCTAGCCTACAATAAACTACCAATGGCCCTTAAAAGGGCCTTTTGCTGGGCATTTCCACAAAGAAATCATTACCCGTAAAAAAAATACAATCAACCCCCCCAACAGTAAAACCAACCACCCACACAACCAAACCCCCCCATTCTATCTAAAAAACCTAAGCTCCCCATTGCCCTGAAAAGGGCATTTGGATGGATGTCGGGAGGGAGGGAGGATGGATGTCGGGTCTTTAAAAACTGTAAGTGGATCTTCGGGGGTTAGTGTTAGTTTTTTTAAGGGTTTATTAGGTGGGTTTTAATTTTAGATTAGGGACTTTGGGCAGAAAAAGAGCTAAATGCCCTTTTAAGGGCAATGCCCATCCAAATGCCCTTTTCAGGGCAATGGGGAGCTTAGGTTATTTAGATAGAATGGGGGGTTTGGTTGTGTGGGTAGTGGGTTTTACTGTTGGGTGGTTGTTTGTAGTTTTTTTTCACAGGTAAAAGAGCTGATTTCTTTGGGGCAATGCCCCGCAAAAGGCCCTTAGTATTTCTTTATAGTAGATTTAAATAACTTGAGTAGGGTTAGGTTTTTAAATATGTAATATAGTTAATTTAATTTGTTGTTTAATGTCATTTTAATATAATAGTTAGGGTAAGTTAGTTAATAGTTTAATATAGTTTAATGTAATTTTAGTATAATAGTTAGGGTAGGTTCATTAAAAGTTTAATATAGTTTATTTTTATTCTAAAGGTAAGTTTAAATTTATTATAAGATAGGGATGAGGTAATTTTAATGTAAAGTTAGCGGGTTTTTAGGTTTAGGGGTTAATAGCTTAATTTCGTTTATGGTGATGTGGGGGGCTGGCGGTTTAGGGGTTAATAGTTTTAGTAAGTGGTAGTGATGTGGGAGGCCAGGGTTGTAGGGGTTAATAACTTTATTTAGTTGTTAAGGGCTCCGGGAGCAGCGGGATAGGGGTTAATAACTTTATTAGAGTTGAGGTGGGCTCCGGGAGTGGCGGGATAGGGGTTAACAACTTTATTAGAGTTGCGGTGGGCTCTGGGAGCGGCGGTTTAGGGGTTAATAACATTATGTAGGTTGCGGTGGGGTCCGAGAGTGGCGTAATAGGGGTTAATAACATTATGTAGGTTGTGGTGGGGTCCGGGAGCGGCAGATTAGGGGTTAATAACATTATGTAGGTTGCGATGGGGTCCGGGAGCGGCAGAATAGGGGTTAATAACATTATGTAGGTTGCGGTGGGGTCCGGGAGCGGCAGAATAGGGGTTAATATCATTATGTAGGTTGCGGCGATGTCGGGGCGGCAGATTAGGGGTGTTTAGACTAGGGGATTGGGTTTTAGGTGTAAATGTTACTTTTATTCTACCGTAGAAATCAATGGGATATCGGGCAGCATCGAACATAAGCTTTCGCTGCTTTCAGACTCCCATTGATTCCTATGGCATCAGCGGCCTCCAGAGTTGCGGATTGAAAACCAGGTACGCTGGGCCAGAATAGTGGAGAGCGTACCTGTTAGAAGTTTGATAAATGGCAAAAGTAGTCAGATTTGTATTCGGAACATCTGTAATGATGTAAGCATTGATCTGTGTCGGACTGAGACCGGCGGATCGTATGTTACGTCACAGATTTCAACTTTTGCCAGTCTTTAGGCTTTGATAAATAATGCGAATCAGGCTCGCCACAATTACGCTGCATAATTCCAGCGTATTTGCGGTTGACGGCTTGATAAATATCCCTCATAGTGTGAGCTGACACATTTGTACCCTGTACCTGAATGTCAGCTTGAATTTGTCTGGAAGTTGTTCGAGGTTCTTTATCCACTATTCAAACAATCCTTTGTTGCAATCTTTGACCATTTTTTGCATAGACTCGGCTGTATAGTTCATATAAGATATGGAGAATAGAAAGCAAAACAAAATAAATAACCAATAAGCATGTTTGATCATTGGCAAACATTCTTCATTAATGACATTGAAATATTGATAGTTTTTCTATATAATAATGGGCAAATTCTTTTATTTGACCTTATTTTATTTATTTTCTTTGTGGGATTAACCAGATTAGCTATATTATATATTCATCTTGCTTATCTTTGAATTGCCCATGAGCTTCCCCTTATTTATCTGAATAACCTTCTCTCCAATACTAATAACTGTGTCAATATTATTACGACTTTTGAAGTTCAATTGTTTATTGGTTATTTCTTTTGTCTACTTGTGCACCATTGCGCAAGCAGACTCTTGTGCAATGCTAAATACAGGCAGCACATTGTGATCCTGGACAGACAGGTTTGTGGTTGTAAACCTTGCTATCTGGGCTTTGATAAACAGTGCCCTATGTCTTCACTTGCGCTAACCTGATGATTGCACTTGAGCGAACACGTTTCCTTTTAACTTGTAGTTCTCTCGCAAGTTAGTGTGGTTGTGATATTGCTTGTGTTATATTCTTTTTATTTTAAATGTATTTTGCATCCTTAATCTTTTCTCTGTAGCCTAACAAATGGAAACTTGATCTTACTATGGGGTCAATTACAATGCTTTATAAAAACATAAAATGTTATTATTATTATTATTATTATTTGTAAAGCGTCAACAGATTCTGCAGCGCTATAAACATAGGCGGTATACAAGGTAGCAATTATAGGGATCAAATGGGTAGAGGGCCCTGCCTAGAGTCGCACTGTTGTAGTCAGAACTTGTGAAGTTGATCTGCAAGCAGTTGGGCTCTTAGGCTTACATTCTAAGGGGGTTCATGGCAGATAGCAATGGAAGAGAGTAAATGTTATTAGGAAAAGTTAGTGTAGGTTGTATGCATCCCTAAACAGTAGAGTCTTTAGGGAATGCTTGAAGCTTTCAAAACCAGGGGTGAGTCTAGTGGAGCAAGGCAGAGAGTTCCACAAGATGGAAGCCAGTCTGGAGAAGTCCTGTAAACGGGCATGTAAGGAGGTAACAAGAGAGGAGGAGAGTAGGAGGTCTTGAGCAGAGCGAAGGGGGCGGGAGGGAGAGTATCTGGAGACAAGGTCTGAGAAATAGAAGGGAGCAGTGCAGTTGATGGCTTTGTATGTCAGAATCAGACTTTTGTGTTTAATCCTGGAGGCAAGAGGAAGCCAGTGAAGGGATCGGTGGAGATGTGCAGCAGATGAAGAGTGACTTGTAAGGAAAATGAGCCTGGCAAATGTATTCCTTATGGATTGTAAAGGAGCTAGACGGCAGCTAGGGAAACCATAGAGGATGGAGTTGCAATAGTTGAGGCGGGAATTTTAGAGATATTTTTAAGGTGGAAGCGGCAGGATTTAGCCAAAGCCTGAATTTGAGGAGTGAAAGAAACATCTGAGTCAAGTGTAACCCCAAGACATCAGGCATGCGGGGTAGGGTTAATGATAGAGTTGTCAACAGTTATAGAGAGATGGGGATGGAGATTTTCGAAGAAGGGGGGAAATTAAGGAGCTCAACTTTGAAGAGATTTAGCTTAAGGTAGTGAGAGGACATTGAAGAAGAGATGTGAGAAAGACAGTTAGTGACACAGGTTAGCAAAGAAGGAGATAGGTCTGGAGAAGAGATGATGATGATTTGTAGATTGAGAAGAGAAGGGGACCGAGGACAGAGCCTTGTGGTACCCCAACAGAAAGTGATAACGGGGGAAGAGGAAGCCCCCAAAAAGGATATACTAAAGGTACAGTTAGACAGGTAGGAAGAGAACCACAAGAGGGCTGTGTCACAAATGCCAAAGGAGTGGAGGGTTTTGAGCAAAAGAGGGTGGTCAACAGTATCAAAGGCTGTAGACTGATCAAGGAGGATAAGCAGAGAGAAGTGGCCTTTGGATTTTGGTGTAAGTAGGTTGTTGGTAACCTTAATGATGGCTGTCTCTGTGGAGTGATGGGGGAAATCCAGATTGCAGTGCGTCAAGGAGGGAGTTTAATGTAAGGAAATGCAATAGGCGTGCATGTACTAGCTTTTCAAGAAGCTTTGAGGCAAGAGGGAGTAGGGAAATAGGGTGGTAGTTGGGTGGGGAGGTTGGACCGAGAGATTGTTTTTTGAGGATAGGTGTGACCAATGTATGCTTTAGAGATGAGGGAAATATATCAGTGCTGAGGGAGAGGTTAAAAAATGTGTGTGAGTATAGGGGTAAAGGTAGAAGTGTAAGGGTTAATCTGATCTGGCAGCCTAGTAACTCCACCCCCATTACCTTTAATTACACCAGCTCACCTGCAGACAAGTGCTTTGTAATTTGTTTTGTTTCAGCAAAGTGTGCTGAGCTGCAGAAGTAATTTTGTTTGCTTCTATCTCTATTGGATTACAAATATAGGAAGCCTTAATCCTATTTTACAGATTCTTTGGATTCGCTAACCTACTCCTGTTCTGAGCAACTACCATAATTTGGAACATTCAGTGTAAATATTTTGTGCCTCTTTATACCGTCCCTGAACTGGAGAGTCAGCTGATAGAAAACAACACTACTTCTCAAATTCAGCAGAGTTCTCAGACTGTTCAGACTTTGTACCTGCTGTTACCCCTTAATCGCTGTACAATGTGCTGACATCATCAGACCTGACACTGAAGAACGGAGCTGACAGGCGGTTCACGGCTGAGCTCAAGGAGGTAGGAGCTGCGCTCTGAGTTAATAGTATCTCTGTTACTTTACAGACACAGTACAGGACAAGTTCTTTACGATCTAACTGCTGATAGCTCTGCAGAGGAGTCTAAGGGATCTTATAAGTTAATTCTTAAGTCTAACAAGGATTAGCTCAAATCAATTTATCCCTATTTATAGTATTTTCGTTACCATCCTGACATCTCCTCAGTACAGAGTAACAACCACCTAACCATTAAATCACTTTTACTTATCTGAGTGTACCTCCAATAATAGGGACATTCCTGATAAAAGTGAAAAAACTATCACTATACAGTTTCAGTTCTGCAGTTGTGGTCCACAGTCTCAGGTTATTTATCACAAGAAGAGAGGGAGGGGAGTAGCTGTGAGGGGATGGGATCGAGGGGACAGGTAGTGAGGTGAGAGTGGGATATAAGTGCAGAAACATCTTCCTCAGTAACAGGGGTGAAAGAGCTAAATATATGGCTAGGTGGGTTTTGATTAATTGCAAGATTTTGAGGGGGTAAGAGTCTGGAAGAATATTGAGAGCTGATTTAGTTTCTGATGGGATCAATTTTGTTATTGAAGTGTCTGGCAAAATCTTGAGCTGACAGAGAAGTTGTATTAGGATGTGGGGGTGGGCGAAGAAGAGTCTTGAAAGTGGAGAACCAACGTTTTGGGGTTAAAGAAAGAGTGGAGATAAGAGTAGAGAAGTAGTGTTGCTTATAAAGATTAAGGGCAGAGTAGTAGGAGTTCAAAATGAACTTGTAGTGAAGAAAGTCAGCTAATCTCTGAGATTTTCTCCAGGGTCGATCAGCAGTATGGGAACATCTTCATAGGTATCGTGTCAGAGGAGTATTCCAGGGCTGAGGGTGAGTGTGTGGTTTCCAAGTTATGGTAGGAGGGGCCAGATTGTCAAGGACCAATGTAAGTGTGGAGTTATAGTGGCAGATAGATTGGTCAGGGCAGGAAAATGGAGATGGATGAGAGGAGAGGTTCAAGAGAACTAGCGAGCTGTTGCTGATCTAATGACATAAGGCTTCTGTGAAGTTTGGTGTGAGGGGTAGAAGGAGGGAGAGTTGTGGGGAGGGAAGAGATGCTGCAAGTAAGGAGATGATGGTCAGAAAGAGGAAAAGGGGAGTTTGGGAAGTTTGAGAGAGTGCATCGATAGATAAAGATCAGATCAAGGGAGTGACCATCTTTGTGAGTGGGAGAGTCAGTCCATTGTGACAGACCGAAAGAGGAAGTGAGTTGCAGAAGTTGTTTTGCAGAGGAGGCAGTGGGATTGTCAAGAGGGATGTTGAAGTCACTGAAAATGAGGGCAGGGTTTTCTGAGGAAAGGAAATAAGGTAGCCAGGTAGCAAAGTGATCTAGAAATTGAGTTGAGGAGCCAGGGGGGTGGTATATGACTGCATCACATATAGAGGGGGGAGAGAATAAGCAAATCATGTGGGTTTTGAATGAGGAAAATGTGAGAGAAGAGATGGGTTGTATTTGCTGAAAGGTGCAGTGAGAGAAAAGTAAAATACCTACACCACCTCCTTGTCTGTTACCAGACCTAGGAGTATGGCTGAAGTGGAGACCCCATGTGACAATGCAGCAGTGGATGCCTTGTCTAAAGGAGAGAGAAAAGTTTATGTGAGAGCCAGAAGGTTGAGGGAGTGGGAGATAAAGAAGTCATGGATAGAAGTGAGCTTGTTGCAAACAATGCAAGAGTTCCAGACTGCACAATTGACGGGGGTAGTGCCTTTAGATACAAGAGGAATGTGAGTAAGGTTAGCAGAGTTTTGTTTGCTGAGTCTGTGGAAAGGCACACATGGATTTGCAAGGCTAGGAAGTTGTTAGGGACCAGGTTTAGGGGAGATGCCACCAGCAGCTAGTATGAGCAAGAAGGAGAGTGACATAAAATGAGATGCAGATTTGCAGTAATGAGTTTTTGGGATGAGGTGCAGGGGGAGAGAGGTAGTCTAGGAATGTGTGAAGTTCATGAGTACAAAAGTAAGGTGAGTTTAAGAGAAATGGGCTAAGGAACAGAGCATGTGGTGAGGGGGAAGGAGTAATTGAGTAAAGCAGTTTGTTATAGAGGCAAGAGGTAGCAAAATGGAATATGAATATATTGAGCATTTTTACAAAAGTGAGAACAAATTAATCACAGAAAACACAGAATTACAGCAGCACTTGCATAAGGAAACAATTAGATACTTAAAATGTGAAATTACAAGAGTACTTGCCTTGTGTCCTGCCCCTTGTCAATTCTTGTATAATTTTTATCTTAGTGCCTCACTTATAAAATGTTCACTTCAAAAATGTGAACATATGCTATTGTAACAATGCATACTGCCCAGGCAATGCAACCCCCAGTGCAATGCACAGCCCAAGCTAGTGTTAAATATATAGGCAGGGCAGTCAGCTGGGTCCACTAAATTACTTGATTGCTAAGTCAAAGACACTTTAAAAATGCCAATTGAAAAGTTAGATTCTGGTCAGGTCAGGGAGAGATTAGTTAAGATAAACATGCCAGTAACATTTTGAGGAGGTAGGAGCTATGGGATACAACAGCTATACATTTAAGAATAATAGTATTGATAAGGATTGAACATCACATGGCAATTAACAAAACATTTGAAGTAAGGCATTGGGATAACACTGCAATAATTGCAGGACTAAATTAACAACCTAAAATAATTTGCTCAATATACATATACACATACCAAAAAAGAGTTACAGGAGAGAAGAGAGCACTAGAATGCAGTGAATAGTTGCAGATGAACAGGAACTCTATTCACATACCAAAGGAAAATAAACTATCTACAAAACCCAAATAGACTTTAATATCGTTTTTCTGTAGATAATCATGAGTTTTTCTATATGATTGTGATTGACCCCTATGTTTAATTTTTGAGCAGTTCATAGTCTTTAAGTGTGGTCTGAGCAATGTTGTGTGTAGTAAAATGTGAACTGAGTATGTGCATGATTGACAACAAAAAAATAGCAAAACACGGAAAGCCGACATGCAACACACGTCAAATGGTTTATCAAGCTGATGAATAAGATTTGATTAGACTGTAATATTGCTCTAAGAGTGTCAAGCATCTGAAGAGTTTTTTGTTTGCAAAGCCATTTGAAAACCAATCAAAAACATTTTTCATATGGGCTGGAATGGATATCACTTTGGAAAATAATTCAAAGAGCTTTTCCATACAGCAAATTAATGTATTTTGGAAATTCTTCTTCAGTATATTATTGTAAGTTTTCCTACAGTATTTATTTCTAGTTATTTCTTATATTAACCACTTTCTGATAGGCTGGAATTATTTCTGCATTGGAAGTTCATAATGTAAATTATATTTGCAACAATGTATCTGTTTATAATGATAAGGATGGCTACCTGGAAGAGATATCTAAATAGATTTTAGCTCATCTTCTACTGCAGCAGATTGCAAGCTGAGACCATATTTATCTGAGCTGTAACCTTTCCTGGTGTTGTATCCCACAGGTCTATTTAAAAAGACAGTTTTTAAGTTCTCCTGCCCTAGTTTGACCAATGTCTATTATAAAGCGCAGTGTTCACCGCTGTGATACAAAATAATTGTCATTCCCCTGAGTAACACGGCTGCCTGCTTTTACACTTCAAACCACTTAAGTAAAACACTGACTACTGCATGCAACAGTCACTGCACAGTGCAGTCTGTGTATTCATGCTGTTTACAAACTGTTGGTAGGCTTCAGTTTGCCACAATCAATATAATAAACTCTGTATAATTCATTGCTATCTTATACTGTAAATGTAGGATATACTGTAGAACATGAATCCATTTGTTTGTCTGCCTGCCTCCTTCTATCTATCTATCTATCTATCTATCTATCTATCTATCTATCTATCTATCTATCTATCTATCTATCTATCTGTCTGTCTGTCCATCTCTCTGTCTGACTGCCTGTCCATCCGTCCGTCTGTCTGTCTATCTATCTATCTATCTATCTATCTATCTATCTATCTATCTATCTATCTATCTATCTATCTTTCTTTCTTTCTATCTATCTATGTGTCCATCTCTCTGTCTGACTGCCTGTCCATCTGTCCGTCTGTCTATCTATCTATCTATCTATCTATCTATCTATCTATCTATCTATCTATCTATCTATCTATCTATCTATCTATATGTTTATCTACTATCATCTATCTATCCATCCATCCAACCATCTCTCTGTCTGTCCATCCAGCCATCTATCTATCTATCTATCTATCTATCTATCTATCTATCATCTTTCTGTCTCTCTGTCTGACTGCCTGTCCGTCTGTCTGTCTATCTATCATCTATCTATCCATCCATCCAACCAGCTCTCTGTCTGTCCATCCAGCCATCTATCTATCTATCTATCTATCTATCTATCTATCTATCTATCTATCTATCTATCTATCTATCTATCATCTATCTATCATCTATCTATCTGTCTGTCTGTCTGTCTGTCTATCTATCTATCTGTCTGTCTGTCTGTCTGTCTATGTTGTGAGGCTTGAGTTTGCCAGAATATAATAAACTCTGTATACATTGCTATATTATACCGTAAATGCAGGATATAGAACCTGAATTAATTTGTTTGTCTACCTGCCTCCATCTATCTATCTATCTATCTATCTATCTATCTATCTATCTATCTATCTATCTATCTATCTATCTATCTATCTATCTACTTATAATCTATCTATTATATGTGAATATGCCAGAATATCTTAAAATATGTAATTATTGCTCAGAAAAAAACACCTATGATAAATTAGAACTGGATGCAAGTTAAAGTGTCAGGAAAACAGTGCAATTTGATTTGTCTGACCTTCAAAAATAAAGAGTGCAGGTCTAAATTCAAATTTAATCCAAAAAAAAAAAAAGCATCTTAGTGAATGTTGAAATGCGTTTATGAAGGTTTGTAGTTTATAATAATAAACATATTTTACCTCCAGTGAATTATGTTAATATGTGTTATATGTACAGTATATTTCATTGATATATGTTTCATGATTCTAAGATGTATATCTTAAAGCTCAATTTCAGCTAGATTACGAGTTATGCGCGCTATAGGGAAGTTAACGAACACAACAAAAGTTGCGTTATTTAACCGCCTATAGCGCAGACATTACAAGTTTTTAAAAACCCGGCTTGTGCGTGTGATATGGTGGTTTTAAGCTCCATACCGCACCAAAAACAAGCACTGTTTTGACAGGCTCGTGCACGCTTTCCCCATAGACATCAATGGGGAGAGCGGGTCAGAAAAAGGTCTAACACCTGTGATCGCAGAAAGAAAAGCTCCGTAACGCAGCCCCATTGATGTCTATGGGGGAAAAAAACTAACGTTTAAACCTAGCACCCTAACATAAACCCTGAGTCTACACACCCCTAATCTACCACCCCACCGGCATCGCCGGACCTACATAATGTTATTAACCCCTTATCTGTGGCACCGATATCGCTGCCACCTAAGTTTTGTAGGGCATTGCCCTAAAGTTAACAGCACTTTTGCTACAAAAACAAACAAACACCCCCTAACAGTATACAAACCCCCACCCCCAAACTACCAAGGGCCCTTAAAAGGGCCTTTTGTAGGGTATTGCCCTAAAGTTAACAGCTTGTTTGCTACAAAAAAACAAACACCCCCTAACAGTATACAAACCCCCACCCCAAACCCACAAAATAAAAATAAAGTAAAACCTAATCTACCCATTGCACTGAAAAGGGCATTTGTATAGGCATTGCCCTTAAAAGGGCATTTAGTTTGTTTGCTGCCAAAGCCCTAATCTAAAAATAAAAACCCACCCAAAAAAAAAAAATACATTACACAAAATAACAAACAAATTATCAAAAATAGTAAAAATTATTCCTATTCTAATACCCATTAAAAAAAAAAACACCCCAGAATAAAAACCCTAATCTAGAATAAATTACCAATGGCCCTTAACCCCTTAATGACCACAGCACTTTTCCATTTTCTTTCCGTTTGGGACCAAGGCTATTTTTAAATTTTTGCGGTGTTTGTGTTTAGCTGTAATTTTCTTCTTATTCATTTACTGTACCCACACATATTATATACCGTTTTTCTCGCCATTAAATGGACTTTCTAAAGATACCATTATTTTCATCATATCATATAATTTACTATAAAAAAATGATAAAATATGTGGAAAAATGGAAAAAAACACACTTTTTCTAACTTTGACCCCCAAAATCTGTTACATATCTAAAACCACCAAAAAACACCCATGCTAAATAGTTTCTAAATTTTGTCCTGAGTTTATAAATACCCAATGTTTACATGTTCTTTGCTTTTTTTGCAAGTTATAGGGCCATAAATACAAGTAGCACTTTGCTATTTCCAAACCATTTTTTCCCAAAATTAGCGCTAGTTACATTAGAACACTAATATCTTTCAGGAATCCCTGAATATCCCTTGACATGTACATATTTTTTTTTAGTAGACATCCCAAAGTATTGATCTAGGCCAATTTTGGTATATTTCATACCACCATTTCACCGCCAAATGCGATCAAATACAAAAAATCGTTCACTTTTTCACAAATTTTTTCACAAACTTTCGGTTTCTCACTGAAATTATTTACAAACAACTTGTGCAATTATGGCATAAATAGTTGTAAATTCTTCTCTGGGATCCCCTTTGTTCAGAAATAGCAGACATATATGGCTTTGGCGTTGCTTTTTGGTAATTAGAAGGCCGCTAAATGCCACTGCGCACCACAAGTGTATTATGCCCAGCAGTTAAGGGGTTAATTAGGGAGCTTTTAGGGAGCTTGTAGGGTTAATTTTAGCTTTATTGTAGTGTAGTAGAAAACCCCAAGTATTGATCTAGGCACATTTTGGTATATTTCATGGCACCATTTCACCGCCAAATGCGATCAAATTAAAAAAAACTTAAAATTTTTCACAATTTTAGGTTTCTCACTGAAATCATTTACAAACAGCTTGTGCAATTATGGCACAAATGGTTGTAAATGCTTGTCTGGGATCCCCTTTGTTCATAAATAGCAGACATATATGACTTTGGCGTTGCTTTCTGGTAATTAGAAGGCCGCTAAATCCTGCTGCGCCTCACACGTGTATTATGGCTAGCAGTGAAGGGGTTAATTAGGGAGTTTGTATGGAGCTTGCAGGGTTAATTTTAGCTTTAGTGTAGAGATCAGCCTCCCATCTGTCTGCCAGTACCCAGTTTGCAATAAAAAGTGCTTTTTTGTTTGTTTGTTTTTTCTGTAGTGTAGCTTCCCCACCCCCACACAGACAAACCCCCACCACCTTGCTGATCGTTTTTTATTTTTTACATTTTTTCCACCTTTTTTTTTTTCAACATTTTCTGTAGTGTAGCTGTTTCCACCCGCTCCCTCCCCATGCACGCACCCGCCCCCACCCTCCCGTGCACGCGCGCACGCCCGTGCGCGCCCCCAGCCACCCCCGCCCACAATCCCGCCCCCCTTCACATAACCAGGGCCATCGATGGCCTCCCGGTCCGGCTCCCACTCACCAACAAAGTAAGCCACCGATCTCCGGTGCAGAGAGGGCCACAGAGTGGCTCTCTCTGCACCGGATGGCTTAAAAAGGTTATTGCAGGATGCCTCCATATCGAAGCATCACTGCAATAACCGGAAAGCATCTGAAAGCGAGCAGGATCGCTTCCAGCTGCTTTCCACACTGAGGACGTGCAGTGTACGTTCTCAGGCGTTAACTGCCTTTTTTCTGAGGACGTACCCTGCACGTCCTCAGTCGTTAAGGGGTTAAAAGGGCCTTTTGTAGGGCATTGCCCTAAGTTAAACAGTTCTTTTACCTCTTTTGCCATCTTGGATAACGTCCCTTAAAGGAACCTTCATTCTGGAAGAGACGTCGATTGAAGAGGATGCTCCGCACCGGATGTTTTGAAGATGGAGCTGCTCTGCGTCGAATGGATGAAGATAGAATATGCCGTCTGGATGAAGACTTCTGCCGGCTTGGATGAAGACTTCGGCCCGCTTGGATGAAGACTTCTGTTGCTTCGTTGAGGATGGATGTCCGGTCTTCAAAAACTGTAAGTGGATCTTCGGTGGTCAGTGTTAGGTTTTTTTAAGGGTTTAATGGGTTGGTTTTATTTTTAGATTAGGGTTTGGGCGGAAAAAGAGCTAAATGCCCTTTTAAGGACAATGCCCATACAAATGCCCTTTTCAGGGCAATGGGGAGCTTAGTTATTTTTTAGATAGGATTTTATTTAGGGGGTTGGTTGTGTGGGTGGTGGGTTTTACTGTTGGGGGGTTGTTTGTATTTTTTTTTTACAGGTAAAAGAACTGATTTTTTTTGGGACAAAAGGCCCTTTTAAGGGCTATTGGCAGTTTAGTTTAGGCTAGGGTTTTTTTTTTATTTTGGGGGGCTTTTTTATGTTGATAGGGCAATTAGACTAGGTGTAATTAGTTTAAATATTTGATAATTTCTTTTTTATTTTGTATAATTTAGTGTTTGAGTGTAGGTTAGGTTTTAACCGACGATTACGAACTCTTTAGAACTGAGTAATCGTCGGTTAGATAGATTGCGGAATCAGAGGGAGGAACAAGAGAAACGCGTCGAGGCGGCACAAAAGAACTTCTCCCAGCTTTTCTGTTATCAATGCCATTTGGAGTATCCCTCGGCATAAGCTGAATTCGCACACGGCGATCCGGAAGCCGTTTTGGGAGTTTTAGCTACGAGGTGACGGACATCACACCCCTGACATTTGGTGATACAATCTGGGATTTGTTTATTGTGCCATTTTTACTCTGTTACACTGTACGCGCAATTTACACGTTTTTTATTGTTTGATATTAAATGAATTTACACTTAGAGTGGGTTGCGCTCTGTGTTTTATCTTGTTTTCCAGCCACTTTCTAAAGACCAGGATCGCAGCCCTGTGTCATCACTTGGAGCGGCACCCACCATTCACAACACTATTGGGAAGTATTGTTACCTTCTCTAAACTTATTTTATGAATAGTGATTTAATTTTCGTGTTACGTAATAACAGTATTACACATTCCTCTGTATAGGACCATTGTTCTACTTAAATATTCTATTGTTCAAACCTTCCATTGTTTATAAATTATATCTCAATTGATATACCATATTATATATTGCTTTACCTATTAGGCAATTTTCACTTAGACCATTCACATGGTTTTTTGATTTACTATTTGCCTTTAATAGAGAAGCGCTGCGGATTTGGGTTTCATCTATTTCTGTTTGTAGTATTTAAAACTAAATACTTACCTATAAAATATACCCTAAGCTAGCTACAATATAACTAATAGTTACATTGTAGCTATCTTATGGGTTATTTTTATTTTACAGGCAACTTTGTATTTATTTTAACTAGGTAGAATAGTTATTAAATAGTTATTCACTATTTAATAACTACCTAGCTAAAATAAATACAAATTGACCTGTAAAATAAAACCTTACCTAAGTTACAATAACACCTAACACCACACTACAATTAAATAAATTAACTAAATTAAATACAATTAAATTAAATTAGCTAAATAACAAAAACAGATCTTTAAACTAATTACACCTAATCTAATAGCCCTATAAAAATAAAAAAGACCCCCCAAAATTAAAAAACCCTAGCCTAAACTAAACTATAAATAGCCCTTAAAAGGTCCTTTTGCGGGGCATTGCCCCAAAGTAATCAGCTCTTTTACCTGTAAAAAAAATACAAACAACCCCCCCAACAGTAAAACTCACCACCCACACAACCAACCCCCCAAATAAAAGCCTAACTAAAAAAACTAAGCTCCCTATTGCCCTGAAAATGGCATTTGGATGGGCATTGCCCTTAAAAGGGCATTTAGCTCTATTGCAGGCCCAAAGCCCTAACCTAAAAAATAAACCCACCCAATACACCCTTAAAAAAATCCTAACACTAACCCCTGAAGATTCACTTACCGGGAGAAGTCTTCATCCAAGCGGAACAATGTCCTCAAGGAAGCTAGCAGAAGTGGTCCTCCAGACGGGCAGAAGTCTTCATCCAGACGGCATCTTCTATCTTCATCCTTCCAACGTGGAGCGGCTCTATCTTCAAGACATCCAGCATGGAGCACCCTCTTCAAACGACGGCTTCTTCGGAATGAATATCACTTTAAGTGACGTCATCCAAGATGGCGTCCCTTAGATTCCGATTGGCTGATAGAATTCTATCAGCCAATCGGAATTAAGGTAGAACAAATCCTATTGGCTGATGCAATCAGTCAATAGGATTGAGCTGGCGTTCTATTGGCTGTTCCAATCAGCCAATAGAATGTGAGCTCAATCCTATTGGCTGGATCAGCCAATAGGATTGAAGTTCAATCCTATTGGCTGATTGCATCAGCCAATAGGATTTTTTCAACCTTAATTCCGATTGGCTGATAGAATTCTATCAGCCAATCGGAATCTAAGGGATGCCATCTTGGATGATGTCATTTAAAGTGATATTCATTCCAAAGAAGTCATCGTTTGAAGAGTATGCTCCGCACCGGATGTCTTGAAGATGGAGCCGCTCTGCATCGGAAGGATGAGTGTTAGGTTTTTTTAAGGGTGTATTGGGTGGGTTTATTTTTTAGGTTAGGGCTTTGGGCCTGTAATAGAGATAAATGCCCTTTTAAGGGCAATGCCTATCCTAATGCCCTTTTCAGGGCAATGGGGAGCTTAGGTTTTTTTAGTTAGGCTTTTATTTGGGGGGTTGGTTGTGTGGGTGGTGGGTTTTACTGTTGGGGGGTTGTTTGTATTTTTTTTACAGTTAAAAGAGCTGATTACTTTGGGGCAATGCCCCGCAAAAGGCCCTTTTTAGGGCTATTGATATTTTAGTTTAGGCTAGGGTTTTTTTATTTTGGGGGGGGTTTTTTTATTTTCTGTAATTTAGTGTTTGTTTGTTTTTTGTGATTTAGCTAATTTAATTTATTTAATTGTATTTAATGTAGGTAATTTATTTAATTATAGTGTAGTGTTAGGTGTTATTGTAACTTAGGTTAGGTTTTATTTTGCAGGTCAATTTGTATTTATTTTAGCTAGGTAGTTATTAAATAGTTAATAACTATTTAATAACTATTGTACCTAGTTAAAATATTTTCGCTATCTCTGCCCCCAATTCTGCCATATCGCTGCTACCAATACCAGACAGTCTTCGCTCCTGTGAGATATCTGACGTGGGGTCCGCAGATTTTAAACTGCCTTTTTTTATCTCTTTTGGGTGGCATGTTTGGTGAGGAGCTTTTCTGAAGTGAAATAAACCTATCCATTCACCTGTGTCAATATGTTGACGTGTAATGTGTGTATGTATATTAATTATCTTTTACAATATCTTTTTCAGTTGATCAAAAAAAAAAAAAAATGTGTGTATGTGCCTAGCCTATGGCAGAGAGGAAAAAAAAACAAAAAAACAAAAACGGAATATACTAGTGTCTCTTAATCTCTATTTAACCTAGCTGTGTGATTTAGCCTCTTATAGGCGTGCTCAATTGGTTATTAAAGGTACACTTTTGCCCTAATTATCAGTGCGTGCACTAAAGGTGTGTCACATCTAAAGTGAAATACAAAAAAACCCCAAAAAAACAAAACACCAAAAACAACTAAGAGAAAAAAAAAAGTGACAAAAAGTATTTTAAATGGGTCCTGTTTACGACCTGTCTGTCAGGTAGCCCCAATAGTTAAGTCAAAAAAAGGAGAGAGGAAAAAAAAACAAAAAAAAACATGTAGAGGCAAAAGGCCCGCAAACAGGACAAGCAATACATTCAAATCACGAAAACTGTCATGTAACTAGGTCTTACATCAGGAACTTTTATAAGCTGAACTTTTTTTTTCCACTAAGGACTCCATGTACTAAGCAGTCAGCGAGCTACCCGCAACAAATCTTGCGTCAAAACTCGCAAACTGATATGTACAAAGTCGTCAACTATGTTCAAACTCGCATCTTTAAAATTGCGAGCGTACTTATCCGCCAAACCTCGCTACCTCTCCATTTTTCACTGTAATTAGACACATTTGACCACCAACTCGCCAAAAACGAATGTACTAAAAAATCTATTTGTCCGCTCGCTACAATTTCCGCTCCCACCTCGTTATTTTTGCCTCGCCACCTTTTAGGTGGCGGGCAAGGTACAAAACAATAGGAAAGTCAATCTAGACGCCAGTCTAGACATATATAGAAGGCAGTAATATCAGCATTGTACAGCATAACTGGCGTCTAATTTGTCTCTCATTTCCATGTACATAAATTGCGCCAAATTTGTCGACTGTAATTAAAGAGTAATCTATATTTTAAATTTGTATTGTATAGTTGTCAATCTTTATAATTATTTTTATATTAATATTTATATATTATCAGATCCAGATGAAGCCATATCCAAATTGTAAATAAATATTACAAAAATAACGCTCTGTTATCACTCTTCAAAAAATTTTGAACAATAATAAAGTTGTTTAGATAAGTTGAACTTTTATAGGAGCAAAATTCTATTCCCGCGACTACTATGATGTTCGTGACACCTTGCATGTCACGTGTTAATAATTGGCCAGACAATTCAACTGAAAGTTAAGTACATCAGCTTAGTCGCGGCGAGCGAGGCGTCAAATTTATCAATAATCCGCCACTGCTCGCGGCGGGCTAGACTTGTCTATTTATTGGGGGATTATTAGTACATAGTGACAGCGGACACCATTTCGCCCGCGACGAGTAACGGCGAGTTTATCCGCGTCTAAAATGACGGATGAATTGACGGCTTAGTACATGGAGCCCTAAATGTTGCTAGTTTTGCTTGTTACTTTTTGTTACCAAGTATCTTTATCTATGCATACCACAATTAACACTTTGCATCAGTGAAACATTGATATCATTCAAGTACTAGGATATTTTCTAACAGTAGAGACCTATACTTTCACCAATAGTCTACAAATTCCCTCTAAATACACAATTTTTACGGGCCCTTTAATAGCTATGAATTAAAGTGTACTTCAAGTTTATACTGCTAAAAAAACAGAAAAAAAATTAATAATAATTACATAATATTCATGTGTCTGCAAAATTGAAAGGCATGTCAAATATCTAGGTGAATTCAAAACAAAAAAAAAAAGGAAAAAAAAAAAAAAAGTTGTTATTACGCAGAAATGACTGCGTCTGCAGATATAAATATAAATCAATATGCTAGCTGTAATAGATCAGAAAACTGCCCTTGCCACAGCTCTGATGATAATACACCTTCCAGGCAAAAACTCACGGCCTAGTTCACCTCAAGTGTTTAATGGTGTGCCCTGAAAGTTTGCCCCTGCAGGACCAAGTCTTGAAAAAAAAAATGCTTTTATATCAGGAAATATAGTCACTTAGCTTAGTTCCATTGGTGTTACCATCTGCCGTGGACAGGCTGGATATGCCAGCTGGGGAGCCTTCACACTGCTGTTTCAGCGGGAGATCAAGTTGTAGCCAGCATCCCGGCAGTATACAAGGCAGGCAGATCAGGGCCCCAATCCCTTAGATCACTTCGCTGAGGACAAACAGAAAGATCTATAATGCCTAGGGGAATAGTTGTATTTCACTCTCTAGCTAAGCCGCCACCACCGTTCCTTGTTTCCTCTTAGCTGGGGGCGTGTGGCATACTTAGCTCTGGATTGGTGGAGGTTTTCCTTCTCAAGAAACCAAAAAAGAGAAATGAAATCTGCTCAACCAGGGAGCGTGAATTAGACAAGCACCTGTCGGCAAGGGATCCCAGGCACAGCACAGCAGAACCGCTCCAGCTCCAGCGACCCCAAGCATAGACCCCTCCGCTCGTTTGTCCGTGTGACCGAGAAGAGTTACATCCACTTCCGGAGGTAAGTTAGAGGTACACAACGTATGCTATAATGTAGCGCTCACTTACAGGCGCCCGTTCACCAGATAGGTCTTGTTTGGCTGGCTAGCCGTTATATCGGTTAAGTAGACAGTTGCTCCTGGGGCGTACCGTTCATGAGCAGTCCAGAACAGATTGTGCAGAGCGCATCAGTAGCGGCCCAGCTACCCGCAAACAGTACAACACTGCCCGCACTTATAGCTCCCAGCCTTAATCGATTTACCTGAGCTAGTAGCGGGACTTACGCTCCATAGTGTCAGCCTTACTGTATCACCTGATACTCCCAAGACCTGCAGAGTTTTTTTCAGCTGTTTGTAGTTTCAACTACACCATGAGTCGTGCATATATTGGAAAATTCTCCTCCAGGTGCTAAAGCAACCTAGCACTTTGTTGCCTCAAACAGACTTCCATTCTGTGATCAAGGATCATGTACCAGCCTATAAATGTAATAAGACACCGGTAGCCTTCAGTATGCCGGAGAGTAGTAATTTAATTCCCTGTTCAGGGAGAGGTGAAGTCTCAGGCAGCTACCTGCATGCTACCTGCTGGCTCCACCCACCGACCGGAAGCCTTTGATACATGTACCTAGTTAAAATAAATACAAACTTACCTGTAAAATAAAAATAAACCCTAAGCTAGATACAATGTAGCTATTAGTTATATTGTAGCTAGCTTAGGGTTTATTTTATAGGTAAGTATTTAGTTTTAAATAGGAATTATTTAGGTATTAATAGTAATTTTATTTAGATTTATTTAAATTATATTTAAACTAGTCCTAAAGCCAGTGTACACGGGCCATTTTTTGAAGTACAGCGGTCCCACCCCTTGGCTCTCTCCCTCTATCCCCCTCTCTCTTTTCTGCTCTCCCCCCTCTGTTTTGTGCTGTCTCTCTCCCCCATCTCTTTTGTGCTGTCTCTCTCACCCTCTCTTTTGTGCTGTCTCTCTCCCCCTCTCTTTTGTGCTGTCTCTCTCCCCCTCTCTTTTGTGCTGTCTATCTCGCCCTCTTTTTTGTGCTCTCTCCCCCTCTATTTTGTGCTCTCTACCCCTCTCTTTTGTGTTCTCTCCCCCTCTCTTTTGTGCTGTCTCCCCCTCTCTTTTGTGCTGTCTCTCTCCCCCTCTCTTTTGTGCTGTCTCTCTCCCCCATCTCTTTTGTGCTGTCTATCCCCCTCTCTTTTGTGCTGTCTCTCTCCCCTCTCTTTTGTGCTGCCTCTCTCCCCCATCTCTTTTGTGCTGCCTCTCCTCCCTCTCTTGTGTGCTGTTTCTCTCCCCCTCTCTTTTGTGCTGTCTCTCCCCCCTCTCTTTTGTCCTGTATCTCCTCCCTCTCTTGTGTGCTGTTTCTCTCGCCCTCTCTTTTGTGCTGTCTCTCTCCCCCTCTCTTTTGTGCTGCCACTCCTCCCTCTCTTGTGTACTGTTTCTCCCCCCCTCTTTTGTTTTGCCTCTCCCCCCTCTCTTTTGTGCTGTTTTTCTCCCCTTCTCTTTTGTGCTGTCTCTCTCCCCCTCTCTTTTGTGCTGTCTCTCTCCCCCATCTCTTTTGTGCTGTCTCTCCCCCTCTCTTTTGTGCTGTCTCTCTCCCCCTCTTTTTTGTGCTGTCTCTCTCCCCCTCTTTTTTGATTTGTCTCTCTCCCCCTCTCTTTTGTGCTGTCTCTCTCCCCCTCTCTTTTGTGCTGTCTCTCTCCCCCTCTCTTTTGTGCTGTCTCTCTCCCCCTCTTTTTTGTGCTCTCTCCCCCTCTCTTTTGTGCTCTCTCCCCCTCTCTTTTGTGCTCTCTCCCCCCTCTCTTTTGTGCTGTCTCCCCCTCTCTTTTGTGCTGTCTCTCTCCCCCTCTCTTTTGTGCTGTCTCTATCCCCTCTCTTTTGTGCTGTCTCTCTCCCCCATATCTTTTGTGCTGTCTCTCCCCCTCTCTTTTGTGCTGTCTCTCTCCCCTCTCTTTTGTGCTGCCTCTCTCCCCCATCTCTTTTGTGCTGCCTCTCCTCCCTCTCTTGTGTGCTGTTTCTCTCCCCCTCTCTTTTGTGCTGTCTCTCTCCCCCTCTCTTTTGTGCTGTCTCTCCTCCCTCTCTTGTGTGCTGTTTCTCTCCCCTCTCTTTTGTGCTGTCTCTCTCCCCCTCTCTTTTGTGCTGCCTCTCTCCCCCTCTCTTTTGTGCTGTCTCTCTCCCCCTCTCTTTTGTGCTGTCTCTCCTCCCTCTCTTGTGTGCTGTTTCTCCCCCTCTCTTTTGTGCTGCCTCTCCCCCCTCTCTTTTGTGCGGTTTTTCTCCCGTTCTCTTTTGTGCTGTCTCTCTCCCCCTCTCTTTTGTGCTGTCTCTCTCCCCCATCTCTTTTGTGCTGTCTCTCCCCCTCTCTTTTTTGCTGTCTCTCTCCCCCTCTCTTTTGTGCTGTCTCTCTCCCCCATCTCTTTTGTGCTGTCTCTCCCCCCTCTCTTGTGTGCTGTTTCTCTCCACTCTCTTTTGTGCTGTCTCTCCCCCCTCTCTTTTGTGCTGTTTCTCTCCCCTTCTCTTTTGTGCTGTCTCTCCCCCCTCTCTTTTGTGCTGTCTCTCTCCGCCTCTATTTTGTGCTGTCTCTCTCCCCCATCTCTTTTGTGCTGTCTCTCCCCCTCTCTTTTGTGCTGTCTCTCTCCCCCCTCTCTTTTGTGCTGCCTATTTCCCCCATCTCTTTTGTACTGCCTCTTTCCCCCATCTCTTTTGTGCTGTCTCTCTCCCCCATCTCTTTTGTGCTGTCTCTCCCCCTCTCTTGTGTGCTGTTTCTCTCCCCCTCTCTTTTGTGCTGTCACTCCCCCCTCTCTATTGTGCTGTCTCCCCCTCTCTTTTGTGCTGTCTCTCTCCCCCTCTCTTTTGTGCTGTCTCTCTCCCCCAACTCTTTTGTGCTCTCTCTCCCCCCTCTCTTGTGTGCTGTTTCTCTCCCCTTCTCTTGTGTGCTGTTTCTCTCCCCCTCTCTTTTGTGCTGTCTCTCCCCCCATTTCTTTTGTGCTGTTTTTCTCCCCTTCTCTTTTGTGCTGTCTCCCCCCTCTCTTTTGTGCTGTCTCTCTCCCCCTCTCTTTTGTGCTGCCTCTCTCCCCCATTTCTTTTGTGCTGTCTCTCTCCCCATCTCTTTTGTGCTGTCTCTCTCCCCATTTCTTTTGTGCTGTCTCTCTCCCCATCTCTTTTGTGCTGTCTCTTTCACCATCTTGTTTGTGCTGTCTCTCTCCCCAATCTCGTTTGTGCTGTCTCTCTCCCCATCTCATTTGTGCTGTGTCTCTCAACCCTCTCTGTATCCCCCCTCTTCTGCTCTCTGTCTCCGATGTCTCGGCAGTCGGCCCTGCCCGACCACGCCCACGCCCCGCCCGACCACGTCCACGCCCTGTCCGACTGCACCCAGTCACGCCCAAGTCACGGCCGGCCACGCCCAGGACACACCCGTCCGGTCACGCCCACTCCACCACACACTGACTCTGACGCCAGATCAGTCGGAAGGCCAGGTGTGTTTGTCCTTGTTTCTACTGCGCATGACAGCTTCGGATAAACACACTTGGCCTTTTATTATATAGGATTAGGGGGTTTTTAGGGTTAGGGTTAGACTTAGATTTAGGGGTTAATACATTTAATATAGTGGCGGCGACGTTGGGGACGGCAGATTATGGGTTAATAAATATAATGTAGGTGGCGGCAGTGTCCGGAGCGGCAGATTAGGGTTTAATAAGTATAATGTCGGTGTTGGCGATGTCGCGGGCGGCAGATTAGGGGTTAATAAGTGTAAGATTAGGGATGTTTAGACTTGGGTTCCTGTTAGGGTGTTAGGTGTAAACATAAATTTGGTTTCCCCATAGGAATCAATGGGGCTGTGTTACTGAGATTTATGCTGTTTTATTGCAGGTGATAGACTTTTTCTCAGCGGGCTCTCCCCATTGATGTCTATGGGGAAATCGTGCACAAGCACGTACGACCAGCTCACTGCTGACTTAAGCAGCGCTGGTATTGGAGTGCAGTATGGAGCAAAATTTTGCTCTACGCTCACTTCTTGCCTTTTAATGCCGGGTTTGTAAAAACCTGTAATACCAGCGCTGCAGTTAAGTGAGTGGTGAAAAAACACTGCTCGTTAGCACCGCACAGCAACTAGCGCAAAACTCGTAATCTTGCCATTAGTAATTTATAAAGTAGTGTTAGTATTTTTTTAATGTGTAGTTTAGTTTAATTTAATTGGTAGTTAATTTAATTTTAGTTTAATAATTATATTAGTTTAATTGTTAGTTTAATTTAACAGGTAAGTTTTAATTTAATTTAAGCAAGGGGAATTGTAATTTGAATCTACAGTTAGGGGGGGCATTAGGTTTAAGGGTTACTAGTTTAATTTAGTTTATTGCGATGTGGGGGGCTTTCAGTTTAGGGGTTAATAGTTTATTTTAATATATTTCATTGTGGGGGCTTGCGGTTTAGGGGTTAATAGGTTTATTATAGTGGCAGTGGTTTAGGGGTTAATAACTTTATAATAGTGGTGACGATGTCGGGGAGCGGCGTAATAGGGGTTAATAATTATTTTTAGTGGCGGCGATGTCGGGAGCGGCAGATTAGGGGTTAATAACTTTAATATAGTGTTTGCGATGCTGGAGGGCCTCTGTTTAGGGGTTAATAGGTAGTTTATGGGTGTTTAGTGCACTTTGTAGCAGTTTAGTTATGAGTTTTATGTAACAGATTTGTAACGTAAAACTCATAACTACTGCTTTTAGATCGCGTTACAGATCTTGACGTTTTAGGCTGTAACGCAAGTTTTTTAGCCTCATCGCAAATCTCGTAATAGCAGGGCTATGGGAATTCCATGAAAAACGTCATTTTTACGAGTGCGGGACTGACATTGCGTTACAGGCTAAAAGGCTTGCGGTACAGCTATATCGACAAGACTCGTAATGACTGCGGTGCTGTTTTAACCCTGAAATTGCCATTTTTTCAGCGTTAAACACGAACGCACAACTCGTAATCTAGTTGTTTGTCATTTAGCTCCAAATCTGCCCTTTCAGATAATGTGGATATGTTCAAATGTATCTTAGAAAAAAAAGATAAGATGATGTTGAGAGAGAACTTTCTTCAGTTTTATTGGTGCAGATTTACAATTAAGATTTTAGAAAAATGTTGGGAAATGATTGTAATTTGTTTAAGGACACAATCACCTCTGATCTGTTAGTAAGTTACTTTGAGGACTCTACTGAGATTTGGTTTCATTTAAGTTCTCTAATAACATCCCCTTTGTTCTGTTTTGGACCTGTAGCATAGAAAACCTCTTTCAGGATGCACCTGTGCAATGGATTTCTGTACTTTCAGTTCCCAGTAATCCATCAAAACCCTCCTATTTTTAGAAGCCCACCTCCTAATTGTATTTTTTTCACAGACCCTGCAATTTTTGAAGTTGACACCTCTAAAGAGTCCTTAGTAGTCAAAATGGCTCAGTCAAATGATCTTTAGGTGACTTCCTTTCTATTCTTATCTTCATTAACTTTCTTTGAAGAAGGATCTTGAAACTCTTTTGTTCCAGATAGTATACCCAAGTCATATTTTGTTGTCCTTGTATAGTGCTGCGGAATATTATCCATTATGAATAAATTATACTAATATAACTTGATTTAGGATGCTACCATAAACTTGTCTGTCTTGCCTCACTGTGAGTTGGGAGCATACGCTGTCCTCATTTAATATTGCACAAGCTGCTGCTTATGCATTGCAACCACCTGTTTCACACGTGAGCAGGGGCTGTCAATCATCCCAATCAGATGGGAATGATTTCACTCTACCACATGTTAGGTTTGCGCAGAAGTAAGACCGCTGCTAGATAACTACTAGTATTGCAGGCTCTCATGAAAACGCTGGGGCCCTGAAACTGCTTTCGCAGCTTGATAAAAGGAGCCCTTCATCATGGCCATCTTCACTCATGAGTTTTTTATAATTACAGAAAGTAAAATGTGCTACTTCTTGTGGTTTCTTAAATTATTCTTAGAATAAAAATGTCAATCCGAAACTATCAGCTGAGGTCTTTTTGGTCCTTAAACAAACATTAAAAAAATATAATGAAAATTTGATTTTAAAATAAAACGAAAAATGAATAATGCAGGGAAATTAATTTCCTTGAATATCTGAAATGAAAATTTCACTGAAACAGAGTTTTCTGGCCTGCGAATCTCTAATAAGTTTTATGATTGGTGCATTGATACATCTGGAGTAGAGCAGAAACACAACTTTGACTATTTATTTAACATAGTAATAAAATTGAATTTGTTTAAAAATAAAAGGATTTAATAAAATAAATAATTATATTTGAATAACAAAATGTCTTTTTAACCCTTTAACCGCAGATGACACCACGTGGTTGTCATCCAACCAATGCTGTTAGTGCGGATCACAAGCATTTGTCATCATCCTAGGTTGTGTGCTTTCAGAACTGATGGTGCCCCCCTGAAGTTTTAGGTGGCTTTACGAGGTGGCTTTGGGTTAGGCCTCAGTTGGGGGATTCTTGGAATGTAAGTGACATCGGCATATTTGGGCATTGTGATATTACTAGAGCCCGAAACCCAAAAGTGGCAATTACAGGGAGCTGGATGGGGGAGTACATGTAAAAAACCCCTCTATCTTATCTCTCTTATCTCCTATATACCCCAAGACACACTTTTAGAAGGCTAAGCGTCTACCCCATTACAAAATAAATAAGAAAACACATATGTTGTAGGAAGGGGATCTCTAATTGCCTGTAACAGGTAATTAAAAAGGCAGAGAGACCCAAGCACATAGGCCCCTCTTTAAACTAAAGCCCTTATATATGTTTTAATGTCCAGCTGATGATCACTGAGATAATAGTGATCACCTGTCATTAATAAATGTCCAGATGCTCATGGGAGAATCTACATGAAAATCAAAGTAATATAAATTTACCAAAAGGCCTTAATATATATGAGGATCATTTTCACTATAGAGGTTTAAAATAAACACACACACTATTGTTTGCAACCTAATTATTAAATGTATATTACAAAAAAAATCACAGATTTTGTTGTAAAGTTCTCACGTCATGATGTATGCATAAAATAACCGTATCATTTGAATCTGCTAGTTCTGAAAAAACAAACAAACCAATATATAGTAGTTTTTAGTTTATGGCCTACATTTATGCAACTTATAAAAAACTATAAAACAGCACAGGGATAGAAATGGTTCAGCAGTTAAAAGGTTAATGTAAATTCTGTAGACCTATTCGCCATAACAAATGTTATCATTTTACAATTAATGTGCCGTAATCGTAACATGTGCTCATCACTTGTGTTCATAGCAGTCTAAAAGAATTTGGAAAAGTCATAAATGTGATCTTTTAAATAACTTTTACAACCTTAATATGAAGTTTCAAATGTAATATTCCCTTTGAGATGTGCTAAACTGTATGTAATCAACTGCGTAGTGAGATTTTATTTATTATGGAAAACGTTATTTCTAAAGTGAATATGTATTTGTCTATGTGAATCTATTTGGTATCACGGGTAATCATCCGTTAGGAGATATAATTTTGTATGAGGAGTAATTTCTGCTATTTATCTTTCTGAACAGTCATTAAGACTGTTTCCTGGAAATAATATATTACTGATATGACAACATACATTATGAACGGCATGAAAATAATAATTAACAATTTATTGCGGTGGTGGAAATAATTATGACTGTCAAGTTGAAGGTGTGTAGGACAGAAATGAAATATTCACAGCAAAAAAAAAAAAATGTGAGAAAAAGGATGAAGGGTGTGAATTTTGACCCATGTAGGAAGAAAAATGAAAAAAAGTACACTAAACACCCATTAAATACCTATTAACCCATAAACTGAGGCCCTCCCGCATTGCAAACACTATAATACATTTATTAACCCCTAATCTGCCGCTCCCGACATCGCCACCATTATTAAAATGTATTAACCCATATTCCGCCGCTCCCCGACATCGTCGCCACTATAATAAACATATTAGCCCCTAAACCGCCACCCTCCCGCATCGCAAACACTATTTAAATATTATTAACCCCTAATCTACAACATAATATACTAAAATAAACTATTAACCCCTAAACCGAAAGCCCCACACAATGAAATATACTAAAATAAACTATTAATCCCTAAACCGAAACCCCCCCACAATGAAATATACTAAAATAAACTATTAACCCCTAAACCTAACGATCCCCTAACTTTATATTAAAATTACAATTTCCCTATATTAAATTAAATTTAAACTTACCTGTCAAATTAAATAAATTAATTTTAAACTAACAATTAAACTAAGATAATTATTAAACTACAATTAAACTAACTACCAATTAAATTAAACTAAACTACACATTTAAAAAATCCTAACACTACTCTAAAAATTAAAAATAGTATCTAATTACCAAAAAAAATAACTAAATGACAAATAAAACAAAACACTAAATTACGAAAAAGAAGAAACAAATGATCAAACATAAAAAAGAATTACTCCTAATCTAATAGCCCTATCAAAATAAAAAAGTCCCCCTAAAATAAAAAAAACCTAGCCTACAATAAACTACCAATGGCCCTTAAAAGGGCCTTTTGTGGGGCATTGCCCCAAAGATAACAGCTCTTTTACCTGTAAAAAAAAATGCAAACACCCCCACTACAGTAAAACCCACCACCCCCACAACCAACCCCCCCCCAAATAAAATAACTATCTAAAATAACCTAAGATCCCCATTGCCCTGAAAAGGGGATTTGTATGGGCATTGCCCTTAAAAGGGCATTTAGCTATTTTACATGCCCAGACCCTAAACTAAAAATAAAACCCACCCCAAAAAACCTTAAAAAACCTAAAACTAACCCCGACGATCCACTTACAGTTCTTGAAGTCCAGCTTGAAGGATCCATCCAGATGCAAAGTCATCATCCATGCGGCAAGAAGTCTTCATCCAGGCGGCCTCTTCTATCTTCATCCAGCCGGCGAAGTCCTCATCCAGGCAGCAAGAAGTCTTCATCCAGACGGCATCTTCTATCTTCATCCATCCGGGGGGGGCTGGCCGTTTAGGGGTTAATAGGTTTATTTGGTGGTAGTTATGTGGGAGGCCAGAGGTTTAGAGGTTAATAACTTTATTTAGTGGCGACAATGTTGGGGAGCGGCGGAATAGGGGTTAATATCTTTATTATAGTGTGGACGATGTTGGGGTGCAGGGGAATAGGGGTTAATAACTTTAGTATAGTGGTGACAATGTCGGGGAGCGGCGGAATAGGGGTTAATAACTTTAATATAGTGTTTGCGATGCGGGAGGGCCTCGGTTTAGGGGTTAATAAGTAGTTTATGGTTGTTAGTGTAGTTTGTAACACTTTAGTTATGAGTTTTCTGTAACAGTTTTGTTGCGTAAAACTCATAGCTACTGGTCTCAGATTGCGAAATGGACCGTGTTGGTATAGGGTGTAACGCAAGCTTTTTAGCCTCACCGCAAAATTTGTAATGGCAGCGCTATGGAAATCCCATGCAAAAACTTCATTTTTTTGAGTGCGGGACTGACGTTGCGTTACCGGCTAAAATGCTTGTGGTACAGCTATACCGACAAGACTCGTAATGGCTGCGTTGCTGTTTTAACGCTGAAATGGCCATTTTTTCATTGTTATTTTTTTAGCACTACTGCTTATAATTATAGTGAGTATGTAGGTGTTTTAAGCATTTACATATTTAGTATATTTTATCACTACCTAAATGCTTATTAAATAAAAATGTAAATATAAGCACATTCATTTTAACTTTAGAAAAGCTAAACATGTCAATTTAAAGATAGCAAAAGGCTAGAGCAAAACACAGTTCCAATATCTTTGTAAACCATCTAAAATTGTAATATTTTTTCCAGACACGTAAATGCCTCCTATAGACTAGATTACAAGTGGAGAGCAAAAATGTAGCCCTATTGTGTGCTAATAACACTCAAGTTAAATCATTAGCATTTTTATTTTTGTGCACATAATACAACTGAATGTTTCTTTAATTATTATTCTGCAAAATTTACCATTAAATTCTATAGATATTTTTTAAAATACATTTTGGAATAAGCTTTTCTAAAGGATTTTGATATGCCCGAAGTTATATGCAAGCAACAGTGCAGTAATGACATTCTGTAAAACATTACGGCACTCTCCTTTTGAATTTTTAAATCCCTTCACAAATTACACTTTTAATAACAAATAAAAAACAATATTTCCTGACCTAACCATTATACCATTGAGCCCAGAAATGTTTTGAAAAAATTATTTCAGAGTATAACAGAATGTGCTGTTTTCCAGAGCAGTAATGTCTCCTGCATTTGTAAAATATAATGAAATATTTTTCATTAGAGCAAAGTATTTTGCTATTTAACTTCGTACTTGAACTGGCGCAGAAAACAAACTGCCCATTGTATAAAAAAAAAAAAATATTTATATTAAAGACCATTGTGGTCTGGAAAAAAATTTGAAAGAAAAGGGCAGTTCCTCTGTGGAATCTACTTCCACCACAGCTTTATATTTCATGTTTGTACTTAGCACAAATCCATTGACTGTACCCCGTGTGGAGCCATGGAAGTGACCAGAAAAACAAACGGAATTGATTTTACTCAACTTTGAATGTTGGAAAACAACAGGTAATGCTGACATTATCTTGGCATTCAGAGTTCTAAAAGTGCACAATGCATTTAGCGCTATGTGAAAAGGTCATTTCAATAATGCTGTTTCTACAAAACGTCAACGATGAAAGATCTAGTCAAGCCTACAGTCTGCGAGTAGAGAAAAGGAAATTATTTTATAGTGGGTTTCAGATCTTTAATGCATGTTATTTATGATAAAAATACCGGTGTGATATAAGATATTTCCAAACATATAAAAATGTTTATTTAATAGAAGTCCCGTTTTGAAAATTTCCCAACATTCAGACTAAAGCTTTTTGCAAATAGAACACAAGAGACTAAGTGGCCGATTTATAAACCCCCATATTAAGGCAAATGTATCTGTTTCCACACGAACCTTTAGGCTCGCCGGAAACAGGAGTTAAGAAGCTGCATTCTTAAGACCGCTGCTCCTTAACTCATCCGCTACCTCTGAGACGGCGGAAAGCAATCCACCCGATCACATACGATTGGGTTGATTAACACCCCCTATAGCGGCCGATAATGTGCAGGGGGCGGTATTGCACAAGCATTTCTAGTGAAATTCTTGTGCAATGATAAATGCTGACAGCATTTATCGATGTGCAGCGGATATGATCCACTACAGTCGATCATGTCCGCCCGCACATTGATAATTTGGCCCCTAACTGCAAAGTAGAAGGACTTTGCAGGGGACTGAATTAATTACATAAACATTAAGGGCTAGATTATAAGTATTGCGCTATTTAGTGCTTTTATTCACATGCAAACACCAACAGACATAACATTTTAATACTTGTGAGTTAGGAAACTTATTATAAGTTAAAAGTAAAATATTTGTGCACGACCGAAAGCTGACGCACGCTAACTTTAGGACTTCGGGTATCACGACTGCGCTAGCTTCTTCTTCCCACTGACTTCAATTCTTTCTCGCTTGTCGCTCCACTTGCAATCTAGGCCTATATGTATAACATATATAGCATATAACATGTACTGTATATGTATAACATATATAGCATATAACATGTACTGTATATGTATAACATATATAGCATATAACATGTACTGTATATGTATAACATATATAGCATATAACATGTACTGTATATGTATAACATATATAGCATATAACATGTACTGTATATGTATAACATATATAGCATATAACATGTACTGTATATGTATAACATATATAGCATATAACATGTACTGTATATGTATAACATATATAGCATATAACATGTACTGTATATGTATAACATATATAGCATATAACATGTACTGCATATGTATAACATATATAGCATATAACATGTACTGCATATGTATAACATATATAGCATATAACATGTACTGCATATGTATAACATATATAGCATATAACATGTACTGCATATGTATAACATATATAGCATATAACATGTACTGCATATGTATAACATATATAGCATATAACATGTACTGCATATGTATAACATATATAGCATATAACATGTACTGCATATGTATAACATATATAGCATATAACATGTACTGCATATGTATAACATATATAGCATATAACATGTACTGCATATGTATAACATATATAGCATATAACATGTACTGCATATGTATAACATATATAGCATATAACATGTACTGCATATGTATAACATATATAGCATATAACATGTACTGCATATGTATAACATATATAGCATATAACATGTACTGTATATGTATAACATATATAGCATATAACATGTACTGCATATGTATAACATATATAGCATATAACATGTACTGTATATGTATAACATATATAGCATATAACATGTACTGTATATGTATAACATATATAGCATATAACATGTACTGTATATGTATAACATATATAGCATATAACATGTACTGTATATGTATAACATATATAGCATATAACATGTACTGTATATGTATAACATATATAGCATATAACATGTACTGTATATGTATAACATATATAGCATATAACATGTACTGCATATGTATAACATATATAGCATATAACATGTACTGTATATGTATAACATATATAGCATATAACATGTACTGCATATGTATAACATATATAGCATATAACATGTACTGTATATGTATAACATATATAGCATATAACATGTACTGCATATGTATAACATATATAGCATATAACATGTACTGTATATGTATAACATATATAGCATATAACATGTACTGTATATGTATAACATATATAGCATATAACATGTACTGTATATGTATAACATATATAGCATATAACATGTACTGTATATGTATAACATATATAGCATATAACATGTACTGCATATGTATAACATATATAGCATATAACATGTACTGTATATGTATAACATATATAGCATATAACATGTACTGTATATGTATAACATATATAGCATATAACATGTACTGTATATGTATAACATATATAGCATATAACATGTATATGTATAACATTATTATAAAATTGATAAAATACAAAAATATTGTTTTCATTTAGTGCTCAAGACACATAAACACTCTTAGGGGTCAATTTAACATGGTGCGGACAGACATGATCCGCTATAGCGAATCATCTCCGCCGCACATCGATAAATGCTGACAGCATACGGGGGGTCATATTCGATCGGGTTGATTTTCGGCGATGTCTGTCCACCACCTCAGAGCAGGCAGACAGATTATGGAGCAGCGGTCTTTAGACCGCTGCTTCATAACTTGTGTTTCTGGTGAGCCAGAAACATGGGGCATCAGGCTCCGTATGAAGCTTGATAAATAGTCCCCATAATCTTACCTCAGTATGCACTCATGGTAAGGAGCTGAGTTTCAACAACAAGGAAAGAGAAAGCGTTACATCTGGTAACAAAAATATATCTGAAAACAAATGTTTCTATATTGCGTGTTGTATATAAACCATTTTGATTCCCCTGTCATTTTAAACAATAAAAAAAATGCCTTCTATTATAAAAAAAAGAAATACTTGAAGAATAAAATAATGAGAAATCAACTCAATGGCAGCTTGTTTGGTGAACAAACAGGGAATAGAAATGAGGCGTTTGACTCTCTTGCAGTAATTACCTAATAAAGCAAGGATACCATTGACTGTACCCTCACTAAAGCTATCTGATGTGAAAGTATTTTTGACGGCTGAAAGGGAAAAGCAAATGCGCGAGTGAAGCGTCTTCAGCAATGTGATACTGAATTTATAATGTAATTATCTCTTGGTCCTGAACGTGCAATAGAGACAAGGATAAAGTATGATTGCATTTATTCCTAGGTCATTTCTTTAAGTTCCGCTCGTACTGCAGTCTATTTGATAGAAATAAAGTGCTTGACCTGCTAATTGTTCATTCTCAATCTTATTAAATAGCGAGTGGTGTGAATAATTGCCAGAGTTGTGTCGTTGCTCTCTGCTTCGGCATATCAAGGAGATCATTACAATGGCGAACCAGGACCAAGTGCTCTATGAATAATTAAACTGATCAGCGGTATAAAATGTCATATCTAATGTTTTTTTCTTAGTGATATTATGAATATCAACCACTATGTACAACAGGGAAATCTAATCACAATAAGGAGAATTTATCCAAGTAATTGATTTTCTTATTAATTGATATCGCAATTATCCAACTTATATGGTGAAAGTTCCAGCTTATGGAGCTTGATGCCCCTTGTTTCCGGTGAGCCAATTGGCCGTGAATCTGCAGGGGGGCGCCATTGCACCAGCAGTTCACAAGAACTGCTTGTGCAATGATAAATGCCAACAGCGTACGCTGTCGGTATTTATTGATGTGCAGCGGACATGATACGCTACTTCATATCATGCCCACTCGCACATTGATAAATATGCCCATAATTATAATTGACGTATGAGCTTCTTTTAATTAATATTTTAAAGTCATAATAATTGTATTGTTTATATAAAATTGTGCTCCCTAGATACCTTCTAAACATTTTGGGCTAGATTATGAGTGGAGCACAAATTAACGCTCCCGCTTGAGTGTTAATTGCGCTAGAATTCAAATGTGTGCGCTTGTCGGGTTGCAATTATATTATGAGTTGAAAGTAAACTGCTTTTGCTCTAGCGGTGACCCAACATGAAAATATGAATATGTAATATCCCAATGTTCTTTACATAGCAGAATAGGTTCTATTTATTCAGAAATACATATTTCTACATATGTCTGATGGTATTTTGGTACAATATATCTATACCTATATCTATAGATAATTAAATCAATGTAAATATTTGCATAGGAAATTGGCACAAATAGGCAAGAATCCCCGCTTGCTTTCCCCCCAGAAGTAACTCATATACAATGTTACCAATGCACAAGAGAATTCTGGGCAAGCTATGCAAATTAGATATGCAAATTCTCAGTTTTTTTGCTTCAAAAATACTGTTTTAACACAGCTATCCTTTTAACAGGATTATAGCAGCAAATCAGAAATTACTCATAGACAGCCTATTTCATTCTATTTGGAACTCATCAGTAGGAGAACTGAGAATTTGCATATCTAATTTGCATAGCATACACAGAATTCTCTTGTGCATTGGTAACATTGTATATGAGTTACTTCTGGGGAAAAAGCAAGTGGGGATTCTTGCCTAGAGGTGCCAATTTCCTATGCAAATATTTACATTGATTTAATTTTGAGACATGGAGGATTTTACTTTCAGTTTTTTATCTCCCCCCATAATTTTAATGAATTATAGCTAATTATGTGTTATATATGTGTATATATATATATATATATATATATATATATATATATATATATGTGTATATATGTGTTATATATGTGTATATACAGTATATATGAATACATATGTATTTATGTGTTATATAAGTGTATATATATATATATATATGTATACATATTTATTTATGTGTTATATATGTGTGTATATATATATATATATATATATATATGTATGGCTATGATTACGGCAATCTGCCGAAACGTGTAAGCCGTGTGCTGCGCTCTCTCCCCATATTTGTGGCAGGTGGTCACTGTTCTTTGCTACCTGAATTTTAAAGCAATTATGAATAAAGAATATATTTTTATACGAAGTGTGGTAATGTATCTTTTTTCTTGTATATATATATATGTATACATATGTATTTATGTCTTATATACACAGTGGCGGCTTGTGGGTAATTTAAATGGGGGTTAACAATATATAAATTGTAAAACCTAAATCTACATTTATGACGTAACTTACAGGTCAAAATTCATTTCCGATGATTTTTTCCCATTAATTGGATAAAAAATATTCAATTTAAAAAAAAATTTAATTAACAAACACAGTATTGCAAACAAACTGCAGAATAAAAAAAAACTTAAACTTTTTACATTGCACAACTGTACACAACACTTTACAATCACCTATATTACGAGTTTTGCGTTAGAGGCTATGCGGTGCTAGCGAGCAGTTTATGCTCACCACTCACAGACAGCGCTGGTATTACAGGTTTTTACAACCCAAACAAGAAGTGAGCGTTGAGCAAAATTGTACTCCTTACCGCACTCCAATACCAGCGCTGCTTACGTTAGCGGTGAGCTGGTGTAACGTGCTTGTGCACGACTTCCCCATAGGAATCAACGGGGAGAGCCGGCTGAAAAAAGTCTAACACCTGTCAAAAAGCAGCATAAAACTCCTTAACGCAGCCCCATTGATTCCTATGGGGAAATAAAAGTTATGTCTACACCTAACACCCTAACATGAACCCCGAGTCTAAACACCCCTAATCTTACACTTATTAACCCCTAATCTGCCGTCCCTGATATCGCCGACACCTACATTATATTATTAACCCCTAATCTGCCACTCCGGACACCGCTGCCACCTACATTATAATTATGAACCCCTAATCTGCTGCCCCCAACATCGCCGACACCTACATTATATTTATTAACCTCTAATCTGCCGCCCCCAATGTTGCCACAACCTACCTATATTTATTAACCCCTAATCTGCCGGCCCCAACGTCGCCGCCAATATACTAAAGTTATTAACACCTAAAGTCTAACACTAACACCCACTAACATAAATATAATCAAAATAAATCTAAATAAAACCTACAATTAATAACTAAATAATTCCTATTTAAAACTAAATACTTACCTATAAAATTAACCCTAAGCTAGCTACAATATAACTAATAGTTACATTGTATCTAGCTTAGGTTTTATTTTTATTTTACAGTCAAGATTGTATTTAATTTAACTAGGTAGAATAGTTACTAAATAGTTATTAACTATTTACTAACCACCTAGCTAAAATAAATACAAATTTACCTGTAAAATAAAACCTAACCTAAGTTACACTAACACCTAACACTACACTACAATTAAATAAATTACCTAAATTAAATACAATTATTAAATTAAATACAATTAACTAAATGAAATACAAATACCTGAATTACAAAAAACCAAAACACTAAATTACACAAAATAAAAAACAAATTACAAGATATTTAAACTAATTACACCTAATCTAATAGCTCTTTCAAAATAAAAAAAGCGCCCCCAAAATAAAAAAAAACCCTAGCCTAAACTAAACTACCAATAGCCCTTAAAAGGGCCTTTTGCGGGACATTGCCCCAAATAAATCAGCTCTTTTACCTGTAAAAAAAATACAAACAACCCCCAAACAGTAAAACCCACCACCCACACAACCAACCCCCCAAATAAAACCCTAACTAAAAAAACCTAAGCTCCCCATTGCCCTGAAAAGGGCATTTGGATGGGCATTGCCCTTAAAAGGGCATTTAGCTCTATTGCTGCCCAAACCCTAACCTAAAAATAAAACCCACCCAATAAACCCTTAAAAAAAACACTTACCAGTGAAGATCCTCTTACAGTTTTGAAGAGCCGACATCCATCGTCAACAAATTCGGGAGAAGTCCTCAATGAAGCGGCAAGAAGTCCTCAACGAAGCCGGGAGAAGTCTTCATCCAAGCTGGGAGAAGTGGTCCTAAAGACGGTCAGAAGTCTTCATTCAGACGGCATCTTCTATCTTTATCCATCCAGCGAGGAGCAGGTCCATCTTCAAGACATCCGGCGCGGAGCATCCTCTTCTTACGACGACTCCCGATGAAAGAAGTTTCCTTTAAGTGACATCATCCAAGATGGCACCCCTTAGATTCCAAATGGCTGATAGAATTATATCAGCCAATCAGAATTAAGGTTGAAAAAATCCTATTGGCTCCAGGCTTCGTTGAGGACTTCTTGCCGCTTCGTTGAGGACTTCTCCCGGCTTTCTTCTGTTTGTGCATGTTCTCTGTCTCACTTTTTGGCCTCCAAAAAAAAGGTTGTAATACCGGCACTATGGAAGTCCCATTGAAAAAAGACTTTACGAAAATTGTGTAAGTTAATCAAATCTATAATTCACAATTCTCACAATGTTTGATTTTAGTAGACGTATTACATACTACTAAAATCAAACATTGTGAGAATGTGTGTGTGTGTATATATATATATATATATATATACTGTATATACAGTATATATATATATATATACAAACATACATACACACACACAAACACGTCTTGTCTGGAAACGCTATTTGTTTTAAAAATAAAACCATATTATGAAATTGTATTAGAAGTTAATAATACTGTGCTGTCATCTTCCGAAATAAAATACCTATTGCTATTTAACCATGATATATATTATTAATAAATTACTGGAAATTTCCACAGTTGGTAAGAAAAACAACTATTCTCTTGGATGGTTTATTAAACTATAAACAAAACCCACATTAGTCCAAATGGAGAAATCAAGCTCTTAAAATAAAAAAGACAAGGTTAGCGTTAGCTGCTGTGTCTCATGGAAGTCCAGTCTCACAATACCTTAGCCAGTTGTGTGACAAAAAGGAAGATGCCAGTTCAGGAGCGTGTGTTTGTTTTAAATAAATGTACTTGTATTTTCCTTCAAAGCTAAATAGGCATGTAACATGTCTGCTACAGCTCTTTTGGTCAGGTGCACTTTATCATAACATAATATTCACATAAGCATAAAACGTGTCCTCTGCATTTTTTCCAAAATGATAATGATCTTTGAAAAAGTGCTTAAATACATTTAAACTTAGCGAATTAACTTAATTTTGTAAATATATTTATTTAATTTTATATAATTTTTTGTGAATAACCACAAGAGTGAAAATTTTGTGACAGATAGATGCAAAAACTGACTGGTAACAATTCAAAATCAAAATATGTAAATTAGAGGTTATTGTGAAAGATTAAAAAGGGAATTAGATGATAAAAAAGGAGAAAGAGGACGCACCGTGCGGGAGAAATAAAAAAAAAAGATTTATACCAAAATAGTGAAACAAAATAGTTAAAGTGAAAAAACAGAGAGGAAGAATTGATTATGCTGGGGATAATTATAATGAGACAGAGAACATGCACACACAGACGAATACAGTGAATCAGACTAATGCAAAAAATAGAAATAATCAAGGAAATTATTGCAGAGATGGGGAAAACAAAAGCAAATAAAATGCAAAGGTCAAAGATGGGTTAAGATTTCCTATAACAATTAATAAGGATGAGAACAGATATCCACTAAACATACTGGTTGTAAATATCGGATTTGCGTTAGGATTAAAAGTCCCATTTTGTGGGTACATGTGATACAGGAGATGGGTAACTCTGCACACGCTGCAGACTGCAGTTCCACTAACTCTAAAGAGGAGCATAAAAAATGACTTATTAACTGGTTTGTATTGGGTATAACGTATATGGATTGTAATTCTGTAATCAATAACAATTTAAGCAATTTCCTTAGAGGTACAGCGCATGGGGTACTTAGCCCTCAAATTGTGTCCTATGGAAAATCACAGACTGATTATCTATTATTAGCTAAAAGTAATAGTTGTTCTCTAGTTCCTGGACAGATCGGCTTGTGATCTATTGGTTCTCCTAGTCTATCAATGTATATTCTTCTTGGTATCGCCTCACTATCTGAAGCCGACAAAGCTCCTTCTCCCACACACAAGGGTCTAAGGGTCTAAGTGTACGTGATGGCTGATTCTCACTCGCACACTGAAAGTTGTGCGATTAGCAAGGCTATGGGTTGGGTTGTGGGCTGCGCTGTAGGTACTGCAGGCAAAAAGTGGAAAGGGCTTTTTGACTATACTCCTATCTATCGCACATGCGGTGCGATAGATAGATAGATAGATAGATAGATAGATAGATAGATAGAAGATGGCAAGTGGAGCCTGTTGGAAAAGATTTATTTATTCAGACAAAAAAGTTTTATTTATTTAATTAGCTATTATTATTTTTTTCTCAATCTTTTTTTTTGCTGGGATTCAGAGGGTTCACATGCTCATGTGCTCCTATAGAGGAGCCTCCACTGGTTATATATGTGTGTATATACAGTATGTATACGTATGTATTTATGTGTTATATGTCTGTAAATGTATTTTTTATGTGTTTTGTCCAACTTTTTTGTTTCACGAAACAGTTAACCAGAGCTCTGAAGTTGCAGTAATGATTCTAACATAAATTGTGTTTACTTTCAAATCGTAAGACGAGCGGTAAGCCTGATGAGCACAAACGTTTGCGATATACCCCATTTAGCTCAGGTGCAAACGTTTGCGATCCACTCGTAATGTATCAGACTTTAACTTTAATTGAAAATCAACGGTTGATAAATAATAAATATTAGTATCCAAATAAGGGCTAGATTATGAGTGGATAGCTATTTAGCGCTCCCACCTATGCGTTAAATTTGCTAGACATCGGGTTGCACTTGTATTATGAGTTGAAAGTATGTTAGCTCAAGAGTGAAAACCCAAGGCACGCAAAAAGTGGAACTTTGAATACTACACGTTTTAGTTCCCCCATAGACTTCAATGGAGCAAGCAAACCATAAAAAAAAAAAAAAAATAACAACTGACCTGACCATGTTTATTCAAGAGTGCTAAACCCAACATGAAATATTTACTTTCAACTTGTAATACGAGCGGACATTGCCACTTATGTCTGCCAATTGAAAATATGGGGAGTGCAAATTTGCAATATGGCACACCCACATCACAAACTTCTCCACTACACTATTAACTCCTAAACCGCCACAACTCCCATCGCAAACTACCCCTCTTTACCATTAACCCTTAAAATGCTATAAACCTATTGCAAAATATGAACATTTAAAACTATACTAACCAGCTAACCCCCCTAAACTAACACCCCCTAAATAATCCAAAAAACCTAACCTTACCTGAAAAAAACAAAACCTAACCTTACTTGAAAGAAAAAAAACTAACATCACATGAAAAAAGCTACAATTATAGAATAAAACTACCATTACAGAAAAAAACAAATTACCAAAAATAAAAAAACTGTTATGTTTATTCTAAAACTAAAGCCCAGCTTAAAAAAATACTCCCCAAAAATAAAAACCTATACTAACACTAAGCTATAGCAATAGCCCTTAGAATGGCTTTTTGACGCTTTTTAAAAAAACAAAAAACTACACTATTCTACAAATACCCCCCCCCCCAGAAAGGCTATCTAAAAATAACCTACTCTAACAATTGCCCTAAATTTTGGCTGGGCATTGCCCTTAGAAGGGAATTTAGCTCTTTTGCTGTTCTCCCCCAACCAAAAAAAAACACCCCAAAAAATTATATCACTAAACCACAAAGATTGTACTGACAAAGTTGAAACTGGCTCCTATCTGGTGGTAGTCCATCTTCATCCTTCTATCTTCATCCTGTCAGCGGCCTTCTAACTTCATCCCGGCAGCGGCCTTCTATCTTCATCCTGGCAATGGTCTTCTATCTTCATCCCGGCAGCGGCCTTCTATCTTCATCCTGGCAGCGGCCTTCTATCTTCATCCTGGCAGAGGCCTTCTATCTTCATCCTGGCAGCGGTCTTCTATCTTCATCCCGGCAGCGGCCTTCAATCTTCATCCTGGCAGTGGCCTTCTATCTTTATCCTGGCAGCGGTTTTCTATCTTCATCCCGGCAGCGGCCTTCTATCTTCATCCCTGCAGTGGTCTTCTATCTTCATCCTGGCAGCGGCCCTCTATCTTCATCCTAGCAGTGGTCTTCTATCTTCATCCCGACAGCGGCCTTCTATCTTCATCCTGGCAGCGGCCTTCTGTCTTCATCCTGGCAGCGGCCTTCTATCTTCATCCTGGCAGTGGCCTTCTATCTTCATCCCGGCAGCGGCCTTCTATCTTCATCCTGGCAGCAGTCTTCTATCTTCATCCCGGCAGTGGCCTTCTATCTTCATCCTGGCAGTGGCCTTCTATCTTCATCCTGGCAGCGGCCTTCTATCTTCATCCTGGCAGCGGTCTTCTATCTTCATCCCAGCAGCGGCCTTCTATCTTCATCCTGGCAGCGTTCTTCTATCTTCATCCGGCAGCGGCCTTCTATCTTCATCCTGGCAGCAGTCTTCTATCTTCATCCCGGCAGTGGCCTTCTATCTTCATCCTGGCAGTGGCCTTCTATCTTCATCCTGGCAGCGGCCTTCTATCTTCATCCTGGCAGAGGCCTTCTATCTTCATCCTGGCAGCGGTCTTCTATCTTCATCCCAGCAGCGGCCTTCAATCTTCATCCTGGCAGTGGCCTTCTATCTTTATCCTGGCAGCGGTTTTCTATCTTCATCCCGGCAGCTGCCTTCTATCTTCATCCCTGCAGTGGTCTTCTGTCTTCATCCTGGCAGCGGCCCTCTATCTTCATCCTAGCAGCGGTCTTCTATCTTCATCCCGACAGCGGCCTTCTATCTTCATCCTGGCAGCGGCCTTCTGTCTTCATCCTGGCAGTGGCCTTCTATCTTCATCCCGGCAGCGGCCTTCTATCTTCATCCTGGCAGCAGTCTTCTATCTTCATCCCGGCAGTGGCCTTCTATCTTCATCCTGGCAGTGGCCTTCTATCTTCATCCTGGCAGCGGCCTTCTATCTTCATCTTGGCAGCGGTCTTCTATCTTCATCCCAGCAGCGGCCTTCTATCTTCATCCTGGCAGCGTTCTTCTATCTTCATCCGGCAGCGGCCTTCTATCTTCATCCTGGCAGCGGCCTTCTATCTTCATCCTGTCAGCGGTCTTCTATCTTCATCCCGGCAGCGGCCTTCTATCTTCATCCCGGCAGCGGCCTTCTATCTTCATCCTGGCAGCGGTCTTCTATCTTCATCCCAGCAGCGGCCTTCTATCTTCATCCTGGCAGCGTTCTTCTATCTTCATCCTGGCAGCGGTCTTCTATCTTCATCCCAGCAGCGGCCTTCTATCTTCATCCTGGCAGCGTTCTTCTATCTTCATCCGGCAGCAGCCTTCTATCTTCATCCTGGCAGCGGCCTTCTATCTTCATCCTGTCAGCGGTCTTCTATCTTCATCCCGGCAGCGGCCTTCTATCTTCATCCCGGCAGTGGCCTTCTATCTTCATCCTGGCAGCGGTCTTCTATCTTCATCCTGGCAGCGGTCTTCTATCTTCATCCTGGCAGCGGTCTTCTATCTTCATCCTGGCGGCAGCCTTCTATCCTTATCCTGGCGGCGGCCTTCTATCTTCATCCTGGCAGCGGTCTTCTATCTTCATCCTGGCAGCGGCCTTCTATCATCATCCTGGCAGCGGTCTTCTATCTTCATCCTGGCGGCGGCCTTCTATCTTCATCCTGGCAGCGGTCTTTTATCTTCATCCTGGCGACAGCCTTCTATCCTTATCCTGGCGGCGGCCTTCTATCTTCATCCTGGCAGCGGCCTTCTATCTTCATCCTGGCAGCGGTCTTCTATCTTCATCCCAGCAGCGGTCTTCTATCTTCATCCTGGCAGCGGTCTTCTATCTTCATCCTGGCAGCAGCATTCTATCTTCATCCTGGCAGCAGCCTTCTATCCTTATCCTAGCGGCAGCCTTCTATCTTCATCCTGGCAGCGGTCTTCTATCTTCATCCTGGCAGCGGCCTTCTATCTTCATCCTGGCAGCGGCCTTCTATCTTCATCATGGCAGCGGTCTTCTATCTTCATCCTGGCGGCGGCCTTCTGTCTTCATCCTGGCGGCAGCCTTCTATCTTCATCCTGGCGGCAGCCTTCTATCCTTATCCTGGCAGCGGCCTTCTATCTTCATCCTGGCAGCGGCCTTCTATCTTCATCCTGGCAGCGGTTTTCTATCTTCATCCCAGCAGCGGCCTTCCATCTTCATCCTGGCAGCGGCCTTCTATCTTCATCCTGGCAGTGGTCTTCTATCTTCATCCTGGCAGCGGTCTTCTATCTTCATACTGGCAGCGGCCTTCTATCTTCATCCTGGCATCGGCCTTCTATCTTCATCCTGGCAGAGGTCTTCTATCTTCATCCTGGCAGCGGTCTTCTATCTTCATCCAGGCAGCGGCCTTCAATCTTCATCCTGGCAGTGGCCTTCTATCTTTATCCTGGCAGCGGTCTTCTATTTTCATACCGGCAGCGGCCTTCTATCTTCATCCCTGCAGTGGTCTTCTATCTTCATCCTGGCAGCGGCCTTCTATCTTCATCCTAGCAGCGGTCTTCTATCTTCATCCCGGCAGCGGCCTTCTATCTTCATCCTGGCAGCGGCCTTCTGTGTTCATCCTGGCAGCGGCCTTCTATCCTTATCCTGGCGGCGGCCTTCTATCTTCATCCTGGCAGCGGCCTTCTATCTTCATCCTGGCAGTGGTCTTCTATCTTCATCCCAGCAGCGGCCTTCTATGTTCATCCTGGCAGCGGCCTTCTATCTTCATCCTGGCAGTGGCCTTCTATCTTCATCCTGGCAGCGGTCTTCTATGTTCATCCCGGCAGCGGCCTTCTATCTTCATCCTGGCAGCGGCCTTCTATCTTCATCCTGGCAGAGGCCTTCTATCTTCATCCTGGCAGCGGTCTTCTATCTTTATCCCGGCAGCGGCCTTCAATCTTCATCCTGGCAGTGGCCTTCTATCTTTATCCTGGCAGCGGTCTTCTATCTTCATCCCGGCAGCGGCCTTCTATCTTCATCCCTGCAGTGGTCTTCTATCTTCATCCTGGCAGCGGCCTTCTATCTTCATCCTGGCAGCGGCCTTCTATCTTCATCCTGGCAGTGGCCTTCTATCTTCATCCTGGCAGCGGTCTTCTATGTTCATCCCGGCAGCGGCCTTCTATCTTCATCCTGGCAGCGGTCTTCTATCTTCATCCCGGCAGCGGCCTTCTATCTTCATCCCTGCAGTGGTCTTCTATCTTCATCCTGGCAGCGGCCTTCTATCTTCATCCTAGCAGCGGTCTTCTATCTTCATCCCGGCAGCGGCCTTCTATCTTCATCCTGGCAGCGGCCTTCTGTCTTCATCCTGGCAGCGGCCTTCTATCTTCATCCTGGCAGTGGCCTTCTATCTTCATCCCGGCAGCGGTCTTCTATCTTCATCCTGGCAGCAGTCTTCTATCTTCATCCCGGCAGTGGCCTTCTATTTTCATCCTGGCAGTGGTCTTCTGTCTTCATCCTGGTAGTGGCCTTCTATTTTCATCCCGGCAGCGGCCTTCTATCTTCATCCTGGCAGCGGCCTTCTATCTTCATCCTGTCAGCGGCCTTCTATCTTCATCATGGCAGCGGTCTTCTATCTTCATCCTGGCGACGGCCTTCTGTCTTCATCCTGGCGGCAGCCTTCTATCTTCATCCTGGCGGCAGCCTTCTATCCTTATCCTGGTGGCGGCCTTCTATCTTCATCGTGGCAGCGGCCTTCTATCTTCATCCTGGCAGCGGTCTTCTATCTTCATCCCAGCAGCGGCCTTCCATCTTCATCCTGGCAGCGGCCTTCTATCTTCATCCTGGCAATGGTCTTCTATCTTCATCCTGGCAGCGGTCTTCTATCTTCATACTGGCAGCGGCCTTCTATCTTCATCCTGGCATCGGCCTTCTATCTTCATCCTGGCAGAGGCCTTCTATCTTCATCCTGGCAGCGGTCTTCTATCTTCATCCCGGCAGCGGCCTTCAATCTTCATCCTGGCAGTGGCCTTCTATCTTTATCCTGGCAGCGGTCTTCTATCTTCATCCCGGCAGCGGCCTTCTATCTTCATCCCTGCAGTGGTCTTCTATCTTCATCCTGGCAGCGGCCTTCTATCTTCATCCTAGCAGCGGTCTTCTATCTTCATCCTGGCAGCGGCCTTCTGTCTTCATCCTGGCAGCGGCCTTCTATCCTTATCCTGGCGGCGGCCTTCTATCTTCATCCTGGCAGCGGCCTTCTATCTTCATCCTGGCAGCGGTCTTCTATCTTCATCCCGGCAGCGGCCTTCTATCTTCATCCTGGCAGCGGCCTTCTATCTTCATCCTGGCAGTGGCCTTCTATCTTCATCCTGGCAGCGGTCTTCTATGTTCATCCCGGCAGCGGCCTTCTATCTTCATCCTGGCAGCGGCCTTCTATCTTCATCCTGGCAGCGGCCTTCTATCTTCATCCTAGCAGCGGTCTTCTATCTTCATCCCGGCAGCGGCCTTCTATCTTCATCCTGGCAGCGGCCTTCTGTCTTCATCCTGGCAGCGGCCTTCTATCTTCATCCTGGCAGTGGCCTTCTATCTTCATCCCAGCAGCGGCCTTCTATCTTCATCCTGGCAGCAGTCTTCTATCTTCATCCCGGCAGTGGCCTTCTATTTTCATCCTGGCAGTGGTCTTCTGTCTTCATCCTGGCAGTGGCCTTCTATTTTCATCCCGGCAGCGGCCTTCTATCTTCATCCTGGCAGTGGCCTTCTATCTTCATCCTGGCAGCGGCCTTCTATCTTCATCCTGGCAGCGGTCTTCTATCTTCATCCCGGCAGCGGCCTTCTATCTTCATCCTGGCAGCGGCCTTCTATCTTCATCCTGGCAGCAGTCTTCTATGTTCATCCCGGCAGCGGCCTTCTATCTTCATCCTGGCAGCGGCCTTCTATCTTCATCCTGGCAGCGGCCTTCTATCTTCATCCTAGCAGCGGTCTTCTATCTTCATCCCGGCAGCGGCCTTCTATCTTCATCCTGGCAGCGGCCTTCTGTCTTCATCCTGGCAACGGCCTTCTATCTTCATCCTGGCAGTGGCCTTCTATCTTCATCCCGGCAGCGGTCTTCTATCTTCATCCTGGCAGCAGTCTTCTATCTTCATCCCGGCAGTGGCCTTCTATTTTCATCCTGGCAGTGGTCTTCTGTCTTCATCCTGGTAGTGGCCTTCTATTTTCATCCCGGCAGCGGCCTTCTATCTTCATCCTGGCAGCGGCCTTCTATCTTCATCCTGTCAGCGGCCTTCTATCTTCATCATGGCAGCGGTCTTCTATCTTCATCCTGGCGGCGGCCTTCTGTCTTCATCCTGGCGGCAGCCTTCTATCTTCATCCTGGCGGCAGCCTTCTATCCTTATCCTGGTGGCGGCCTTCTATCTTCATCGTGGCAGCGGCCTTCTATCTTCATCCTGGCAGCGGTCTTCTATCTTCATCCCAGCAGCGGCCTTCCATCTTCATCCTGGCAGCGGCCTTCTATCTTCATCCTGGCAATGGTCTTCTATCTTCATCCTGGCAGCGGTCTTCTATCTTCATACTGGCAGCGGCCTTCTATCTTCATCCTGGCATCGGCCTTCTATCTTCATCCTGGCAGAGGCCTTCTATCTTCATCCTGGCAGCGGTCTTCTATCTTCATCCCGGCAGCGGCCTTCAATCTTCATCCTGGCAGTGGCCTTCTATCTTTATCCTGGCAGCGGTCTTCTATCTTCATCCCGGCAGCGGCCTTCTATCTTCATCCCTGCAGTGGTCTTCTATCTTCATCCTGGCAGCGGCCTTCTATCTTCATCCTAGCAGCGGTCTTCTATCTTCATCCTGGCAGCGGCCTTCTGTCTTCATCCTGGCAGCGGCCTTCTATCCTTATCCTGGCGGCGGCCTTCTATCTTCATCCTGGCAGCGGCCTTCTATCTTCATCCTGGCAGCGGTCTTCTATCTTCATCCCGGCAGCGGCCTTCTATCTTCATCCTGGCAGCGGCCTTCTATCTTCATCCTGGCAGTGGCCTTCTATCTTCATCCTGGCAGCGGTCTTCTATCTTCATCCCGGCAGCGGCCTTCTATCTTCATCCTGGCAGCGGCCTTCTATCTTCATCCTGGCAGCGGCCTTCTATCTTCATCCTAGCAGCGGTCTTCTATCTTCATCCCGGCAGCGGCCTTCTATCTTCATCCTGGCAGCGGCCTTCTGTCTTCATCCTGGCAGCGGCCTTCTATCTTCATCCTGGCAGTGGCCTTCTATCTTCATCCCAGCAGCGGCCTTCTATCTTCATCCTGGCAGCAGTCTTCTATCTTCATCCCGGCAGTGGCCTTCTATTTTCATCCTGGCAGTGGTCTTCTGTCTTCATCCTGGCAGTGGCCTTCTATTTTCATCCCGGCAGCGGCCTTCTATCTTCATCCTGGCAGTGGCCTTCTATCTTCATCCTGGCAGCGGCCTTCTATCTTCATCCTGGCAGCGGTCTTCTATCTTCATCCCGGCAGCGGCCTTCTATCTTCATCCTGGCAGCGGCCTTCTATCTTCATCCTGGCAGCAGTCTTCTATCTTCATCCTGTCAGCGGTCTTCTATCTTCATCCCAGCAGCGGCCTTCTATCTTCATCCCAGCAGTGGCCTTCTATCTTCATCCTGGCAGCGGTCTTCTATCTTCATCCTGGCAGCGGTCTTCTATCTTCATCCTGGCGGCAGCCTTCTATCCTTATCCTGGCGGCGGCCTTCTATCTTCATCCTGGCAGCGGTCTTCTATCTTCATCCTGGCAGCGGCCTTCTATCTTCATCCTGGCAGCGGCCTTCTATCATCATCCTGGCAGCGGTCTTCTATCTTCATCCTGGCGGCGGCCTTCTATCTTCATCCTGGCAGCGGTCTTTTATCTTCATCCTGGCGGCAGCCTTCTATCCTTATCCTGGCAGCGGCCTTCTATCTTCATCCTGGCAGCGGCCTTCTATCTTCATCCTGGCAGCGGTCTTCTATCTTCATCCCGGCAGCGGTCTTCTATCTTCATCCTGGCAGCGGTCTTCTATCTTCATCCTGGCAGCAGCCTTCTATCTTCATCCTGGCAGCAGCCTTCTATCCTTATCCTGGCGGCAGCCTTCTATCTTCATCCTGGCAGCGGCCTTCTATCTTCATCCTGGCAGCGGTCTTCTATCTTCATCCTGGCGGCGGCCTTCTGTCTTCATCCTGGCGGCAGCCTTCTATCTTCATCCTGGCGGCAGCCTTCTATCCTTATCCTGGCGGCGGCCTTCTATCTTCATCCTGGCAGCTGCCTTCTATCTTCATCCTGGCAGCGGTCTTCTATCTTCATCCCGGCAGCGGCCTTCTATCTTCATCCTGGCAGCGGCCTTCTATCTTCATCCTGGCAGTGGTCTTCTATCTTCATCCTGGCAGCGGTCTTCTATCTTCATACTGGCAGTGGCATTCTATCTTCATCCTGGCAGCGGCCTTCTATCTTCATCCTGGCTGCAGCCTTCTATCTTCATCCTGGCAGCGGCCTTCTATCTTCATCTTGGCAGCGGTCTACTTTCTTCATCCATCTTCTTATCTTTGGATCTTCCGTTGCCGATGTCCACTTCATGCGGTCACCTGCCCCACACTGAATTTTGAATGCAAGGTACCCCCTTTATTTAAGGATGCCCTTGCATTCCTAATGGCTGATTTTCAAATTCAAATCAGCCAAAAGAAAAAAATGTCATTCTTTGACTGATTTGAATTTGTAAATGAAAATAGAAGATACAGACAAGTATATGTATGTATGTATCGCTATATTAAATTCCTTTGCAGACTTTTTTTCTCTAATATATGAGACCTCATATCATTGAGCTCTTATAATTTTTTATTGCAATTTTTTTTAAAATATTTGTTATGAGATAGTGTTATTATCATTGTAACTGTACTTTAAATGTATTTGTAATGTTTTTTGTTCAACTTTTTATTTGAGCGTAACAGTTAATGAGAGCTCTGAAGCTAACCTAATGTGTGTTAAATTTAACTGTGCTCAAGTGAATGCATTTACTTACAACTTACCTGCACTACTTCCGACATGCGCAAACAGACGCGGTAAACCCAATATCTCTTGTCCGTTACTGTTAGCACGCCATTCATTATCTGGCCCTATATCATTTCATAATTGAGTTTTGAGGAAGACTGGCTGATGTGCAGGAATGCGGGTTTATTTACTTAACCATTCATTTCAATTGTGTGCAATTAATACATTTATGCCATTTAACTCATTATCTAATTAACATGTTTACAACTTCAAACATTAATTGCAATCAATTATGAACTTTTGGATGATTGTGATTGATATGTGTAGAATTTGCATAAATTAAAAGTGAGGTTAGAACTTGAATTTTTTTATTGGCAAAAAAGTTAAAGATTGTGCTTAAAAATGCAAGAACTGAGCAAGAAGCTGTAAAAATACAACACACCAACACCAATATAGACACAAACTCACACACTCTAACACAGACACACACATTCACAAACACACACACTAACACAGATATGGACGAAAACTCACACACTATAACACAAACACACACAAACACCAACACAGATACACACAGCAAAATATATACAAACATAGACACACACACCAACACAGATATACAGAGATATACAACAAAACATATACAGACATAGACACTCACATACACAAACACACACACCAACACAGATATACAGAGACACATACAACAAAGCATATACAAACACAGACACAAACACACACCAAAACAGTTATACAGAGACATGTACAACAAAGCATATACAAGCACAGACACACACATACACAAACACACACACATCAACACAGATATGCAGATACACATACAACAAAGCATATATAAACACAGACACACACATACACAAACACACACCAACACAAATATAAAGAGACACATACAACGGCACGCACATACACAAACGCACACCAACACAGATTTTCAGAGACACATGCAACAAACATATACAAATACAGACACACACATACACAAACACACTCACCAACACAGATATACAGAGACGCAAACCACAAAACATACAAACTCAGACACACACATACACAAACACACATATCAACACAGATATACAGAGACACATACAACAATACAGAGACACATACAACACACATTTACAAACATACAAACATACAAATCAATACAGATATACAGAGAAAAATACAACAAACACACACACAACACAAATATACAGAGACACATAAAACAAAACATACAAACACAGACATAAACAAACACACACACCAACACAGATATACAGAGACACACACATACACAAACATACCCACCAACACAAATATACAGAGATACATACAACTAAACATATACAAGCACAGACACACACATGCACAAACACAGCAACACAGATATACAGAGACAAATACAGCAAAACATATACAAGCACAGACACACACATATACACAAACACACACACCAACAGAGATATACAGAGAAACATATAACAAAACATACATACATATACATAAACAAACACAGACACCAACATAGATATACAGACACACACAACATAACATATACAAACACAGACACCAACATAGATATATAGAGACATACACAACAAAAATATACAAACACACACATATTCACACACCAACACAGATACTGTATATAGAGACACACACAACAAACATATACAAACACAGACACCAACACAGATATATAGAGACATACACAACAAAACATATACAAACACAGACAACAACACATATATATAGAGACATACACAACAAAACATATACAAACACAGACAACAACACAGATATATAGAGACACACACAACAAACATATATGAACACAGACACCAACACAGATTTATAGAGACACACACAACAAACATATACAAACACAGACACTAACACAGATATATAGAGACATACACAACAAAACATATACAAACACAGACATCAACACAGATATATAGAGACACACACAACAAACATATACAAACACAGACACCAACACAGATATATAGAGACATACACAACAAAACATATACAGACACAAACATAGATATATAGAGACATACACAACAAGCATATACAAACACAGACATCAACACAGATTTATAGAGACACACACAACAAACATATACAAACACAGACACCAACACAGATTTATAGAGACATACACAACAAAACATATACAAACACAGACACCAACACAGATTTATAGAGACACACACAACAAACATATACAAACACAGACACCAACACAGATTTATAGAGACATACACAACAAAACATATACAAACACAGACACCAACACAGATATATAGAGACATACACAACAAACATATACAAACACAGACACCAACACAGATTGAGACACACCCAACAAACATATACAAACACAGACACCAACACAGATTTATAGAGACATACACAACAAACATATACAAACACAGACACCAACACAGATTTATAGAGACACACACAACAAAAATATACAAACACAGACACCAACACAGATTTATAGAGACATACACAACTAACATATACAAACACAGACACAAGTATGCAGCTTTGAACAACTCAGCTTAAAACAGTATCATGTAATCATGTAAGCCTGCAAGTGCAATTTAAGAGGCACTGGTCCAGAACCGCTGGTGTTTAACCTCCCCACCACCTCTGAGTTAAATCATCTAGAACTGACTATTTTGACCAGGATCAATGATAAGAACTGCTCTTGCAATGCTAGTAGTTCAGGTTCGGAACCCACTGAGCAAATGCTAACTACAGGAAGTGATTGTAGCCTCAAGACACAAATGTGTGCACACAGGTTTCTTGATCAGTATTATTTCATTCACTCATTAATAAATGGGGCCCATTGCGCTGTTTTTAAGTAGTCTTCAATACATAAGGATTCATTTTTCATGTCTGTTATGTAATTGTCAGCTGATTATGGATAAAGTAGATTGATTGATTACATTAAATCAAGTAGTTAATGCACAAAACAAGCAGACAGGATGTTAATATGTCAGCAGGCAGATGCCATTGGGAGTTGCAGTAGGTATGATGTAAAATAGCACAGCCTGGGTGTTGATGCACTGATGAATCATATAACTAAATAAAAAGCTATGCAACTGGATTATTGATACTGGATTATTGATATGGAAATCATAGTAGGTTGTAAAATAAAAAATAATATTCAATGATTTAGGTAGGCAGGTAGGGATAGATAGATGATAGATAGATAAATGGTTGGATGGATAGATAAATAGATAGATAGATAATAGATAGATAGAAAGATAATAGATTGATAGATCGATAGATAAATAGATAGATAGATAGATAGAAGATAGATAGATAGATAGATAGATACATAGATAGATAGAAGATAGATAGATAGATAGATGATAGATGGATACAAAGATAGATAGATAGATAGATAGATAGATAGATAGAAGATATATAGATAGATAGATGATGGATAGATAGATAGATAGGATAGATAGATAGATAGATAGATAGATAGATAGATAGATAGAAGATAGATAGATAGATAGATAGATGGATACATAGATAGATAGATGATAGATGGAGGGATAGATAGATTGATTGATTGATTGATTGATTGATAAATAGATAGATAGATAATAGATAGATAGATTGATAGATAGATAGATAGATAAAAGATAGATAGATAGATAAATAGATAGATAGTTAGATATATAGATGATTGATAGATAGATAGATAATTGATAGATAGAAAATAGATAGATAGATAGATAGATAGATAGATAGATAGATAGATAGATAGATAGGTAGATAGATAAATGACAGATAGATAGATAGATAGATACATAATTGATAGATAGATAGATAGATAGATAGATAGATAGATAGATAGATAGATAGATAGATAGATGGATGGATGGATACCTAGATAGATAGAAAGATAGATGGATAGATAGATAAATGATAGATAGATAGATAGATAGATAGATAGATAGATAGATAGGTAGGTAGATAGATAGATGGATATATATATATATATATATATATATATAGATGATAGATAGATAGATAGATAGATAGATAGATAGATAGATAGATAGATAGATAGATAGATAGATAGATAGATAGTAAGATAGATAGATAGATAATTGATAGATAGATAGATAGATAGACGGCTAGATAGATAGATAGATAGATAGATAGATAAATGATAGATAGATAGATGGATAGATAGATAGATAGATAAATAGACGTGTCTGTCACAATACATATTGTAGGGTAAGAAACTTTAAACTTGTATGCTTCTGCTCCTGAGCATGAACACAAACTAAAGGCTAGATTTAGAGTTTTGTCGGTAAAGACCTGCATAGCAAACGCAGCTTTTTTTCCCAACGCACCCTTAAGACAACGCTGGTGTTTAGAGTTGTCTGAAGGGCTGCGTTAGGCTCCAAAAAGGGTGCGTTGAGCCTAATGTACCGTCACTTCAACAGACAATACCAGCGTTGCTTACGGTAGCGGTAAGCAGCTAAAACGTGCTCGTGCACGATTCCCCCATAGGAAACAATGGGGCAGTTTGGGATGGAAAAAAAACTAACACCTGCAAAAAAGCAGCGTTCAGCTCCCAACGCAGCCCCATTGTTTGCTATGGGGAAACACTTTCTAAGTCTGCACCTAACACCCTAACATGAACCCCGAGTCTAAACACCCCTAACCTTACACTTATTAAACCCTAATCTGCCACCCCCGCTATCGCTGACACCTGCATTATATTATTAACCCCTAATCTGCCGCTCCGTACATCGCCGCAATCTACATTATACCTATGTACCCCTAATCTGCTGCCCCTAACATCGCCGACCCCTATATTATATTTATTAACCCCTAATCTGCCCCCCCCCAACGTCGCCGCTACCTTACCTACACTTATTAACCCCTAATCTGCCGACCGGACCTCGCCGCCACTCTAATAAAGTTATTAACCCCTAAACCGGGTAAGTATTTAGTTTTAAATAGCAATACTTTAGTTAATAAGATTTAATTTATTTAGATTAAAATTATATTTAATTTAGGGGGGTGTTAGGGTTAGACTTAGCTTTACATTTATTATAGTAGCGGCGAGGTCCGGTCGGCAGATTAGGGGTTAATACTTGAAGTTAGGTGGTGGTGATGTTAGAGAGGGCAGATTAGGGGTTAATACTATTTATTATAGGGTTTGCAAGGCGGGAGTGCGGCGGTTTAGGGGTTAATAACTTTATTAGAGTGGCGGCGTGGTCCGGTCGGCAGATTAGGGGTTAATAAGTGTAGGTAAGGTAGCGGCGACATTGGGGGGGGCAGATTAGGGGTTAATAAATATTATGTAGGTGTCGGCAATGTTAGGGGCAGCATATTAGGGGTTCATAGGGATAATTTAGGTGGCGGCGATGTGCGGTCGGCAGATTAGGGGTTAAAAATTTTTATTATAGTGGCAGCGATGTGGGGGGGCCTCGGTTTAGGGGTACATAGGTAGTTTATGGGTGTTAGTGTACTTTAGAGCACAGTAGTTAAGAGCTTTATAAACCGGCGTTAGCCCAGAAAGCTCTTAACTACTGACTTTTTTCTGCGGCTGGAGTCTTGTCGGTAGAGGGTGTACCGCTCACTTCAGCCAAGACTCTAAATACCAGCGTTAGGCAGATCCCATTGAAAAGATACGATACGCAATTGGCGTAAGGGGATCTGCGTTAGACTCTTTCCTGCCTGACTCTAAATACCAGCGGGCGGCCAAAAGCAGCATTAGGACCCCTTATCGCTGCTTTTGATGGCTAAAGCAGAACTCTAAATCTAGCCGTTAGTTAGTTTGGATTGTTCTCTCTGTCAGGGATTCTTGCATATTTTTGAAATCCTATATTACAGAAATAGAATTACTTTATTAGTGACTCACATCAAAATATGTTTTTTTTATTGGCTTCAAACATCCCACTACATTATTTTTCAAATCTTTTTATATGTCTATCATATATATTTTTTTATCAACCTACTTACAGCAGAGATTCATGTCACTGGCAGATGGTTCTTCTAAACTCTTATACTAACGTCAGGGTGTTGACATTTTTCTAGTTAGAGAAAAAACATATTACTTATCACTGGTCTTGTTGTTTTAGTAATCATTTATATTTATTCATATATAAAGATATGCAGAGAGACAGAAAAACAGAGAGAGAGAGAGACAGACAGACATAGACAGATAGATAGAAGACAGACAGGCAGATAGATAGAGACAGACAGACAGATCGACGGACAGATAGACATACAAACAGATAGATAGATAGATAGATAGATAGATAGATAGATAGATAGATAGATAGATAGATAGATACAGACAGACAGATTGATGGACAGATAGACAGACCAATAGATAGATAGATAGATAGATAGATAGATAGATAGATAGATAGATAGATAGATAGATAGATAGATAGATAGATGATAGATAGATACAGACAGACAGACAAATAGACAGACATACAGTAAGACAGGCAGGTCGATGGACAGATAGACAGACAGACAAACAGATAGATAGATAGATAGATAGATAGATAGATAGATAGATAGATAGATAGATAGATAGATAGATAGATAGATAGATAGATGGATAGATTGATAGATGGTAGATAGATAGATAGATAGATAGATAGATAGATAGATAGATAATCTGCTCACTTTTCCATAAGCAGTTACAGACCCCAATTCCAATCCATGTAAACCACCAAAATACACCACCTGAAAAGGTGGTGTTTCAAGAATTAAAAGTTGATATTTAAATGACCAGTCAACACATTAGATTTGCATAATCAACAAATGCAAGATAACAAGACAATGCAATAGCACTTAGTCTGAACTTCAAATGAGTATAACAAATTTCAAAGTTATGTATATTTCCACTCCCCTTGTACCATGTGATAGCAATTAGCCAATCACAAATGCATATACGTATAGTCTGTGAATTCTTGCACATGCTCAGTAGGATCTGGTGACTCAAAAAGTGTAAATATAAAAGACTGTGCACATTTTTTTGATGGAAGTAAATTGGATAGTTGTTTAAAATTACATGCTGTATCTGAATCATGAAAATTTAATTTAACCTGAGTGTCCCTTTAACTGATAAACCAGAAATGGATGTCAGTGATAGAGACCAAAAGGCTTCAGCCAAACACCCTGCTTAGTTTCTTACAACTATTTTATCTGCTGTATTTTTGCCTGCTGGGTACCTACCTGCTTTATGTCTGCTTGCTGGGTAGCTACCTGCTGGATGTCTGCCTGCTGGGTACCTACCTGCTGGATGTCTGCCTGCTGGGTACCTACCTACTTTATGTCTGCCTGCTGGGTACCTACCTGCTGGATGTCTGAATGCTGGGTACCTACCTGCTTTATGTCTGCCTGCTGGGTATCTACATGCTTTATGTCTGCCTGCTGGGTATCTACCTGCTATATGTCTGCCTGCTGGGTACCCAACTGCTGGATGTCTGTCTGCTGGGTATCTACCTGCTCTTTGTCTGCCTGCTGGGTACCTACCTGCTGGATGTCTGCCTGCTGGGTACCTACATGCTTTATGTCTGCCGGCTAGGTACCTACCTGCTGTATGTCTGTCTGCTGTGTACCTACCTGCTGTATGTCTGCCTGCTGGGTACCTAACTGCTGGATGTCTGCCTGCTGGGTACCTACTTGCTATATGTCTGCCTGCTGGGTACCTAACTGCTGTATGTCTGCCTGCTGGGTACCTAACTGCTGTATGTCTGCCTGCTGGGTACCTACCTGCTGTATGTCTGTCTGCTGTGTACCTACCTGCTGTATGTCTGCCTGCTGGGTACCTAACTGCTGGATGTCTGCCTGCTGGGTACCTACTTTCTCTATGTCTGCCTGTTGGGTACCTAACTGCTGGATGTCTGACTGCTGGGTACCTAACTGCTGGATGTCTGCTTGCTGGGTACCTAACTGCTGGATGTCTGCCTGCTGGGTACCTACTTGCTGTATGTCTGCTTGCTGGGTACCTAACTGCTGTATGTCTGCCTGCTGGGTACCTACCTGCTGTATGTCTGCCTGCCGGGTATCTACCTGCTGTATGTCTGCCTGCTGGGTACCTAACTGCTGTATGTCTGCCTGCCGAGTACCTACTTGCTATATGTCTGCCTGCTGGGTACCTAACTGCTGTATGTCTGCCTGCTAGGTACCTACTTGCTGTATGTCTGCCTGCCGGGTATCTACCTGCTGTATGTCTGCCTGCTGGGTACCTACTTGCTGTATGTCTGCCTGCTGGGTGCCTAACTGCTGTATGTCTGCCTGCTGGGTACCTACCTGCTTTATGTCTGCCAGCTGGGTACCTACCTGCTTTATGTCTGCCTGCTGGGTACCTACCTGCTGTATGTTTGCCTGCTGGGTACCTACCTGCGGTATGTCTGCCTGCTGGGTACCTACCTGCTGTATGTTTGCCTGCTGGGTACCTAACTGCTGTATGTCTGCCTGCTGGGTACCTACCTGCTTTATGTCTGCCTGCTGGGTACCTAACTGCTGTATGTCTGCCTGCTAGGTACATACCTGCTGTATGTCTGCCTGCTGGGTACCTAACTGCTGGATGTCTGACTGCTGGGTACCTACCTGCTGGTTGTCTGTCTGCTGGGTACCTAACTGCTGTATGTCTGCCTGCTGGGTACCTACCTGCTTTATGTCTGCCTGCTGGGTACCTACCTGCTTTATGTCTGCCTGCTGGGTACCTGACTGCTGGATGTCTGCCTGCTGGGTACCTACCTGCTGTATGTCTGCCTGCTGGGTACCTAACTGCTGGATGTCTGACTGCTGGGTACCTACCTGTTTTATGTCTGCCTGCTGGGTTCCTACCTGCTGTATGTGTGCCTGCTGGGTACCTAACTGCTAGATGTCTGCCTGCTGGGTACCTACTTGCTTTATGTCTGCCTGCTGGGTACCTAACTGCTGTATGTCTGCCTGCTGGGTACCTACCTGCTTTATGTCTGCCTGCTGGGTACCTAACTGCTGGATGTCTGCCTACTGGGTACCTACCTGCTGTATGTCTGCCTGCTGGGTACCTAACTGCTGTATGTCTGCCTGCTGAGTACCTACTTGCTGTATGTCTGCCTGCTGGGTATCTACCTGCTGTATGTCAGCCTACTTGGTACCTAACTGCTCGATGTCTGCCTGCTGGGTAAACTACCTGCTGTATGTCTGCCTGCTGGGTACCTACCTGCTTTATGTCTGCCTGCTGGGTACCTAACTGCTGGATGTCTGCCTGCTGGGTACCTACCTGCTGGATGTCTGCCTGCTGGGTACCTAACTGCTGGATGTCTGCCTGCTGGGTACCTACCTGTTTTATGTCTGCCTGCTGGGTACCTAACTGCTGGATGTCTGCCTGCTGGGTACCTAACTGCTGGATGTCTGCCTGCTGGGTACCTAACTGCTGGATGTCTGCCTGCTGGGTACCTACCTGTTTTATGTCTGCCTGCTGGGTACCTACCTGTTTTATGTCTGCATATATTGTGCCCTGTTGCTGATTCTAATAATTTCTGGGCTCTCTTCTGTCTGCTGGAATTTCTGTCATAGGCGTTGTGCTTACTTTTGTATTTCCCACCTGCTCTGTGTGATTTTGCTTATTACTGGGTATTTCTATGCTACCTCAGCACTGCTTTTTCTGGCATTTAGTCTTGGATATCCCTTATGCTTTGGGTTTTGCAATATCCTTTATGTCTCCTAAAGAGCTGCTATCAACTTTTGCAGTCAATACTGCAAGGTAAACTTTTCTGTCATTAACTAGACACAAGAGCTTCTGATAAGTTAATAAATTGCACCAGCCAATAGAATTTTTTCTACCTTAATTCTGATTGGCTGATAGAATTCTATCAGCCAATCGGAAACTAAGGAACGCCATCTTGGATGACGTCACTTAAAGAGATATCCATTATGAAGAAGCCGTCGTTTGAAGAGGATGCTCCTCGTCGGATGTCTTGAAGATGGACCCGCTCCGCGCCGAAAGGATGAAGATAGAAGATGCCGTCTGGATGAAGACTTCTGCCCGTCTGGAGGACCATTTCTGCCCGTCTGGAGGACCACTTCTGCCCGTCTGGAGGACCACTTCTGCCGGCTTCGTTGAGGACATCTTGCCGTTTGGATGAAGACTTCTCCCGGTAAGGGAATCTTCGGGGGTTAGTGTTAGGATTTTTTTAGGGGTGTATTGGGTGGGTTTATTTTTTAGGTTAGGGCTTTGGGTCAGCAATAGAGCTAAATGCCCTTTTAAGGGCAATGCCCATCCAAATGCCCTTTTCAGGTCAATGGGGAGCTTAGGTTTTTTTAGTTAGTATTTTATTTGGGGGGTTGGTTGTGTCGGTGGTGGGTTTTACTTTTGGGGGGAGTATTTGTATTTTGTTTTTACAGGAAAGAGAGCTGTGCCCCGCAAAAGGCCCTTTTAAGAGCTACTGGTAGTTTAGTTTAGGCTAGGGTTTTTTTTTATTTTGCGGGTCTTTTTTATTTTGATAGGGCTATTAGATTAGGTGTAATTAGTTTAAAGATCTGTAATTTGTTTTTTATTTTCTGTAATTTAGTGGTTTTTTTTGTGATTGAACTAATTTAATTTAATTTATTTAATTGTATTTAATGTATGTCATTTATTTAATTGTAGTATAGTGTTAGGTGTTAGTGTAACTTAGGTTAGGTTTTATTTTACAGGTAAATTTGTATTTATTTTTAGTTAATAACTATTTAATAACTATTCTATCTAGTTAAAATAAATACAAACTTGCCTGTAAAATAAAAATAAAACCCAAGCTAGATACAATGTAACTATTAGTTATATTGTAGCTAGTTTAGGGTTTATTTTACAGGTATTTAGTTTTAAATAGGAATAATAGAGTTAATGATAGTAGTTTTATTTAGATTTATTTAAATTATATTTAAATTAGGGGGTGTTAGGGTTAGGGTTAGACTTAGGTTTAGGGGTTAATAAATTTAATATAGTGGCAGCGACGTTGGGGACGGAAGATTAGGGGTTAATAAATATAATGTAGGTGGCGACGATGTTAGGGGCGGCAGATTAGGGGTTAATAATATTTAACTAGTGTGTGTGAGGCGGGAGTTTGACGGTTTAGGGGTTAATATGTTTATTTTAGTGTTTGCCATGCGGGAGGGCCTCGGTTTAGGGGTTAATAGGTAGTTTATGGGTGTTAGTGTACTTTTTAGCACTTTAGTTATGAGTTTTATGCTAAGGCGTTGTAGTGTAAAACTCATAACTACTGACTTTAGAATGCGTTACGGATCTTGGAGGTAGAGGGTGTACCGCTCACTTTTTGGCCTCCCAGGACAGACTCATAATACCGGCGCTATGGAAGTCCCATAGAAAAAAGGGTTTACGAAGTTTACGTAAGTCGATTTATGGTAAGGCCAAAAAAAGTGTGCGGGGCCTCTAAACCTGCAAGACTCGTAATAGCAGCGGTAGTGAAAAAGCAGCGTTAGGACCTGTTAACACTGCTTTTTCAGCTTACCGCAAAACTCAGAATCTAGCCGAAAGTTAATACACAAAACACTAGATAACTGAACAAAATAAAACAAACATTAGAAATCAAAAGTAAAACAAAATAAAAACAATCCTAATGGTATACATTATAGCAAAGAATTGCTTTAGCAAGCCCATAAATGAATGCTCTAACCCTACCTCCTAGTGAAAGCGCTAATCCTTTAATAAAGCATACCTTATATATAAAAGAATTATTGACTAGCGTGACTCTAAAGGGGGCCTTTTGATTTCTAATGTTTTTTTTTATATTTTTATAAATCAATTTTAGCGCCAAATAAACTTAAACAAAAGAATAATGACAGAAAGGACAAATCATGCACTTGGTTAAATACAAATACAAAAGGTTTCTTTAAATGTAACCGCCTAAATTGTGAATCATGCAAACACCATTATAATAAGAATAGAAAGACTAGATCCATAACCTCAACTTCCAATAATAAAACATTTGAAATTGAAACTCTAGTCAACTGCAAAACTGATTATGTTGTCTATATGTTAGAGAGTGAATGCAAATTACAATATACAGGTCACACAATCAGATCATATAAGACCAGACCTTTGGAACATATAAGGAACATTGAGATAAGATTTAAGAAGCATAGTGTATCTGATCATTTCAGAACGCACCATAATCAAGACCCAAGTAGTCTTAGAGGTACGATCTTGGAACATATCAAGTTGGCCCCTGCAGGTATAGATAGGGAAATCCACCTAAGGAAAATGGAAACTCTATGGATACACAAAATGGACACCATGACCCCGAGAGGCCTGAATAAAGATATTGATTTAGTTGCATTTTTAATTAAGAAAAATAAAATTGGAATTATAACTCTTAATTCCAATTAAGTATACATTGTAACTAAATTTCTTTCTGTATATAGGGATTATACCTCCATACTTAACACCTCTGGGGCATTGATCTTTTTTTATCTGGTTTTATTAAATCGGCCATATTAGTAGGTTGCTTATATAATATAGAAAATGAAGAATATACAAATCAATTCCCTCTATTTCGAGTTTTTAATATCAGTATTAAGTAACAAAATCTATTTTGATTTTTTTAATAATTCTATGTTTGATAATAGGAGTATCATTTTTTAGCGGAATTCTGTTTACTCTAATATTGTCAGGTATTCCCCTTTAAGGTGACTCCTCCTACATAGTCTTTAAAAGACCTGCACACCTGTAACCAGGTGCTTAGTATTTTGTTTGCTACTGACTGAGTAGTTGTACTTTAGCAGAGCTCCAATTTCTATAGAAGTTTTCCTTTGTATTTCATCGTCTACTAACTTCTGGATATACAAGATTAACAAAGATTTATCAGATCTCAAGTAACAGCGTGTCTCAGACGAACTGACAACAAACTTTATCTGCTGTTGTTACGACACCGAATCATAGCAGTCTCAACCTCCTTATTCAACTCTAACAACTAATTCCTACCTGCAATATAGCTTTCTAGCTAAGCACCAGTGACATCCGTTACACAGGATTACAACAAACCCAGCCGTTACTTACAACCAGCGCTCTCGAAAACCAGAGCAAAGACACACCCACTTCCGTGACGTAACGGACCTGTGATTCAGATCGGATAACAGACAGCACAGGTAACCTCTCGCTCCCTTCACTGTCTCATCTATCAGAGCAGCGCCAAGCAGGCTTCAAACTCTCAGCACATCATTTCAGTTGTTGCATATAGCAGGACTGATTGTACATTGTTATTTAGTTCCTTCTGATTAATTCACCACGACAGACAGTTACCATTTTACTCACCATATTGGTAACACAGTTCGCAGTGATACAAACTACTAATTTATTAGTATCAACTACTTTAATACTAACTCTGCTACTGAAATCCACCAATTGATACTCATCCACAGACCAGACCATAACATAATACTAAGCCCTAACAAAATGGATCCTGCGGAGTTACCCCAATTTGTTTACACCCTATCACAGAGGGTTGATCAACTGTCACAGGGTATGAGAGATTTACAGGTAGAGAACCAGTCTTTGCGTGACATTATAAAGGATACTATGGCACAAAGGGGTCCCATTCCTGATCTAACCCCCGAACCTCAAGATTCATTACCTGAAACATTCTCGGGCAATAGGAGGCACTACCGCCAGTTTAAAAACGCTTGTAATCTCCTCTTCACTTTGAGACCTAAAACATACAACTCGGATAGGATCAGAGTTCTCACCATTGTTTCATATCTCAGGGGTGAGCCGCGTGTCTGGGCGGACACTTGCTACGAAAACAATGACCCTATTCTCTCCTCATTGCAAGCTTTCTACAACAGCATGGACGAATTATACCAGGACACTGATATGCAACTTACTGCTGAGGCAAAAATGAGAGCACTTAAGCAAGGCCGTAGGGCCGTTGAGGAGTACATTACAGACTTTAAACAATATAGTACAGACTCACAGTGGAATGCGATAGCCCTACGCAATCAGTTCCGCTTGGGGCTATCGGATCAAATCAAAGATGAGCTTGCTAGGTTGGATATGCCAAATAGCTTAGAGTCACTGATGAAATTGGTCATTCAAATTGACAGAAGGTTGAGAGAAAGAAAATTAGAACGCTCCTATTCTGAATCACCAATAAAAACAAGTACCTCCTACAGTCAAAATTCATCACTAAAAAAATCAACAGAAGAACCCATGGATCTGGGTATCATCCGAGGACCTATCTCCTCACAAGAACGGACTCGTAGAAGGAACTTACAGCTTTGCATGTATTGTGCAAATGCCTCACATATTGTGAAAGACTGTCCACTCCTGATCAAGTCCAAAAGAAGTAAGTTACATATTCTTACTGTACATCCAAAGATCAGTGTTAACCCATCTTACTGTCGTATTCCTTTGTCTCTACAGTGGCAGCAGAAGAGATTCAACACTGAAGCTATAATTGACTCAGGAGCCAGTGGATGTTATATTGATGTTAACTTAGTTCATACCAATAAAATACCTTATGTGTGTAAGCAAAAACCTGTCTTCATTAGAGTCATTGATGGTACACCCATCAAATATGGTCCGATTACACATCAAACTCTTCCGCTCACTCTAGTAACTTCTACTGGACACACAGAGATTTTAACTTTTGATATGATTCCTTCCCCCCTTTTTCCTATAGTTTTAGGCTTATCATGGTTGCAGCTTCACCAGCCTACTATACAATGGAAGGACTTACAGGTGAACTTAGACTCAACTTACTGCCGCAAGTCCTGCTATAACCTACACCATTGTCTTCTACAGAATTCTGAGAATGTAAACAATTTGCCTTCTCATTATCTAGATTTCACAGATGTTTTTAGCAAAAAACAAGCAGAGATTCTACCTCCACACAGACAGTACGACTATCCGATTGAACTACAGCCTAACGTTACTATACCTTATGGTAGATTATATCCACTCAGCAAACCCGAGCTAGATTACTTGAAAGACTATATCAACGAAAACCTGAAGAAAGGTTTCATTAGGCCCTCTACTTCTCCTGCTGGCGCCGGTATTTTTTTTGTCCGCAACAAGGATATGTCACTCAGACCCATCATTGATTACCGAGAACTAAATAAAATTACCGTAAAAAATCGCTATCCACTACCCCTCATACCTGAGTTGATTGAGAGAGTACGTCAAGCTACTATCTATACTAAACTTGACCTACGTGGGGCCTATAACCTCGTTCGTATTAGAAAGGGTGATGAGTGGCTTACTGCCTTCAGGACACGATATGGGCATTTTGAGTACTTGGTCATGCCCTTTGGGCTCTGCAATGCCCCAGGGACGTTTCAGCACTTTGTCAACGACATTTTCAGGGACCTATTGGACACTTGCATCGTCATTTACCTGGATGACATTCTCATTTATTCCGATAACTTACAAGATCATATCACACATGTTCGTCAAGTTCTAGGGAGACTCAGAAAACACCATCTTTTTGCTAAGCTTGAGAAGTGCATTTTCCATACCACTGAACTATCTTTCCTAGGATACCATATTAGTCCTGATGGAATCAAGATGGAAGACACAAAGGTTAAAGCAGTAATTGATTGGCGAGAACCCAGGAACAAAAAGGAATTGCAACAATTCCTCGGTTTCTCGAATTACTATAGAAAGTTCATTAGGAATTTTTCTCAAATAGTCAAGCCTCTAACACGTCTAACTGGAGCGAACACCGTATTCTCTTGGGACAACAATGCTAACAAAGCTTTCCAGCTCCTTAAGACTCGTTTTACGACTGCTCCCATCTTACGTTTTCCAGACCCAAACCTACCTTACATTCTTGAAGTGGAATCCTCCGATTTTGGCATTGGTGCTGTACTATCGCAACGACTGTCTGACTCTTCTCCTATTCATCCGATTGCATTCTTCTCCAAAACAATGTCTCCTGCAGAAACACATTATCCGATTGGAGAGAAGGAACTATTGGCAATTAGACGTTCACTTGAGCACTGGAGACATCTCCTCGAAGGCACTATAAAACCCATACAGATAATAACAGATCACAAGAACTTGGAGTATCTACATAGTAGCAAAACTCTATCTTCTCGTCAGGCACGATGGTGCCTATACTTCACCAGATTCAACTTCACCATTACATACAGACCAGCAAAACTCAACGGCAAGGCTGACGCCTTATCCCGAAAAGACAAGGATAATACTTTTCCACCTGATGTAAAGCCTATAATCCCACCAAATAGGTTTCTTGGTCTTACAACAACCTTTTCACCCTCCCTAAAGACATACAAACTAGACCAAGAAATCATCAAGGCATACAATCTTCATAAAAACCATGATGGTCTGTTTTGCCATAACGATAAAATTTATGTTCCATCCACTTTGCAAAATGACATTCTATATAACTGCCATGATATTCCCTCAGCCGGACATCAGGGCATTGGAAGGACATATGAAAAGGTTTCCAGACACTACTGGTGGCCACAGATGAAGAAAACAGTAACTGAATACATACAATCCTGCTCAATCTGTGCAACATCAAAGACCCAGGCTAGACGTCCCTATGGTTATCTCTTACCCATTTCTATCCAAGAACGACCATGGCAACATGTTGGTCTAGATTTCATAGTAGATCTCCCAAGATCCAACAAATTTAACACCATACTCGTAGTTGTGGACCTTTTTAGTAAGATGGCACATTTTATTCCATATCAAAAGCTTCCGACTTCCTCTGAAACTGCAAGATTATTCATTGACCATATTGTTAAATTACACGGTGTTCCCCCAATTCTCACATCTGACCGTGGAACACAGTTCACCTCCAGATTCTGGAGACATCTCTGTCAACTACTCCAGATTACTCACCGTTATAGCACTTCATTCCATCCCCAAACAAATGGACAGACAGAACGCATCAATCAATGGCTAGAGCAGTATATCCGTTGCTTCTGTACCCAACACCAAGACAACTGGTCGGACCTCCTCCCTATGGCAGAATTTGCCCACAACGATTCACTTAACTCCAGTACCAAGATGACCCCTTTCTTCGCCAACTATGGTTTTCACCCGACTTTCACCTTCTCCGCAAATACAGTTTCTGCTTCACCATTGGTTGATGAATACACCAACACATTAAAGGAAACATTTTGCTTGGCTCGTCGTAATATCAAACAATCACAAGAAACCCAAAGCAGATATTACAACCTTAGACGACAACCATCACCCAATTATACAGTTGGTGACTATGTCTGGCTCTCAACGAAAAACCTTCGCCTACAAATCCCATCAAAGAAACTGGGGAAACTCTACATTGGTCCTTTCCCCATTCTTAAGGTCGTTAACTCTAACGCCATGACCCTGGATCTACCACCATCCATAAGGGTCCATCCCACTTTTCACGTCTCCCTCTTAAAACCGGCAGGCCACATGAGAAACTCTAATATGATAATACCTCCCTCTCCAATCCTACCTGTAGATGATGAATATGAGGTCCAGACTTTATTGGATTCCAGAATGCGCAGTGGACAACTCGAATATCTTGTGCATTGGAAGGGTTATTCCAATGAGGGTGATTCGTGGGAACCTTCCAATAACCTTCATGCACCCAGACTTGTGTCCCTATTCCATAGACGACACCCGGATAGACCCCGTCCTCAAGTGCTGGGACCACTTGCCTGAAGAGGGGGTGATGTCAGGTATTCCCCTTTAAGGTGACTCCTCCTACATAGTCTTTAAAAGACCTGCACACCTGTAACCAGGTGCTTAGTATTTTGTTTGCTACTGACTGAGTAGTTGTACTTTAGCAGAGCTCCAATTTCTATAGAAGTTTTCCTTTGTATTTCATCGTCTACTAACTTCTGGATATACAAGATTAACAAAGATTTATCAGATCTCAAGTAACAGCGTGTCTCAGACGAACTGACAACAAACTTTATCTGCTGTTGTTACGACACCGAATCATAGCAGTCTCAACCGCCTTATTCAACTCTAACAACTAATTCCTACCTGCAATATAGCTTTCTAGCTAAGCACCAGTGACATCCGTTACACAAGATTACAACAAACCCAGCCGTTACTTACAACCAGCGCTCTCGAAAACCGGAGCAAAGACACACCCACTTCCGTGACGTAACGGACCTGTGATTCAGATCGGATAACAGACAGCACAGGTAACCTCTCGCTCCCTTCCCTGTCTCATCTATCAGAGCAGCGCCAAGCAGGCTTCAAACTCTCAGCACATCATTTCAGTTGTTGCATATAGCAGAACTGATTATACATTGTTATTTAGTTCCTTCTGATTAATTCACCACGACAGACAGTTACCATTTTACTCACCATATTGGTAACACAGTTCGCAGTGATACAAACTACTAATTTATTAGTATCAACTACTTTAATACTAACTCTGCTACTGAAATCCACCAATTGATACTCATCCACAGACCAGACCATAACAAATATATACATAATGTTTTTAAGCATATCTATTTATTTATTTATTTATTAGTTGTAGTAGGTTGAAATAATTAGGAAGTGGAGGGGAGCGCCAACAAAGGCTGAGGTGAATGTGATGTAAATGTTACAATTTTTTCAAATAGCATGTAAAAGTTTATTTATTTATTACACAATAAAATACAAATATATTTACTGACATGGATCCATGTAAAAATAAAGTTGTATACAAATAAAAAATATATAAGAAATAAGATAAAAATAGGGTAAAAATATACAACACAGATAGATAATTATCTGCAATGCCAAAATTGGTACCGATGTGGTTTCCCTAAAATGAATTGTCCATATTGTGATTTGTAATGTCAATATATGTCCATTGTTGATGATAAAATAATTGTGTCCAAACTCAATTGTGAAATAGAACGTGAAGACAATGTGATATCTTAGCAAATAATAAAAACATGAGGATATAAAAATATAAAAATAATTGCGTGAAAAAATTTGAAAAAAAACTTGAAAAAGTGGAAAAAATGAAAAAATTTAAAAAAATGAAAAAATAAAAAAAATTAAAAATGAGGAAAAAATTATGAGCAAATATATCCAAAAGTTCACATGTGAAGAAAGTTTTGTAGTTTTTCTGATTATTATGACATTAATGTTTAGGTGTAATCATATATACACAGGAAACACGGAAATATAGCGAAATTAGTGTAAATCTAGATATATGATTACACCTAAACAATAATGTCATAATAATCAGAAAGTTAGGAGTATAACAAGTAAATATTTGAAAATCACAAAACCGGAAGTGGAATTCTGTTTTTCAGGCCACTAAAGATACCGGAAACAATTGGAGAGAGTAATATAGCGAAACCGGAAGTACAAATCTAGTTTTGAAAATTAGAATAAGATTGTACTCATACTCTCAAATATTAAGGTCACAGTAGTCTGGGCATAATTTTATACAGTTAGTCAGCATAATGAGAATTTAGAAGGAAACATTTAAAGATCCGGAAACCGGAAGTAGAACTCCCTTTCTTTTGACATAGAGGTTACTAAGGACACCGGAAGTATTTGGAGATAGCGAAACCGGAAGTTAAACTCTGATTTTACTACATACAAAGAGTCACCAATTAGGGTCCAAATTGAGAAAAATTTACTTCTTGGAGCACTGTTATTTTTGTGTAAACATATGTTGTTAATAGTAAATAACAATTATGATCTTTTCACTAATTATTTACACTATAAACATTAGCAAAACTTTTGCCCACAACCATAATGCCACTTACCGGAAGTGGGCGTGGCTTATGATTTTGGCGCCCAAACATTCAATTTTCACCATTTTCAGACCCTATATATTCTGATCTGCTTGCTCATTACACTAGTCTTGATAAAGGCCAGGATATTATGGCCGAAACGCGTGACAGATTTGAGTAAGCATATTACCAATATATGAACCTAATAGTTGATATATTCTACAGTATTGTTTGTTTGTTTCTTTTCACAGGTTTTTTATCATCTTCTATTTGTTAGCATTCACCTCTTTTTTGTATTTGAACTACTACATCACCACCAAGGAAATATTGGATATAATAGATTCACTACAAAACTTTCTTCACATGTGAACTTTTGGATATATTTGCTCATAATTTTTTCGTCATTTTTTTCAATTTTTTCATTTTTTTCAATTTTTTCATTTTTTCCACTATTTCAAGGTTTTTTTCAAATTTTTTTCACGCAATTATTTTTATATTTTTATATCCTCATCTTTTTATTATTTGCTAAGATATCACATTGTCTTCATGTTCTATTTCACGATTGAGTTTGGACACAATTATTTTATCATCAACTTGAATGGACATATATTGACATTACAAATCACAATATGGACAATTCATTTTAGAGAAACCACATCGGTACCAATTTTGGCATTGCAGATCATTATCTATCTGTGTTGCATATTTTTACCCTATTTTTATCCTATTTCTTATATATTTTTTATTTGTATACACCTTTATTTTTACATGGATCCATGTCAGTAAATATATTTGTATTTTATTGTGTAATAAAGAATTATACTTTTACATGCTATTTTAAAAAATTTTAACATTTACATCACATTCACCTCAGCCTTTGTTGGCGCTCCTCTCCACTTCCTAATTTTCTGCCATTTATTTGTGGGTTCACTAGGGAACCCGCTGAGGAGAGCTAGAGGTACACCCCTTCTTGTTTAGCGCAGGGTACACTCCACGTATAATTAGTAAGTTGAAATAATCTTCTATGATGATGTTGTTAACGCTAGTGATTTACTTTATTCAAAATATGTATTTGTTGTTATATACATATATTGCTCACTGATTGTATGGATGGTATTAAGACTATGTGTACAATATATACTGTATATACACACATAGATCAACTTTATCTTCATCGGTTTAGTAACTTCTAAACCAGTAGCTTTTTGGTATAATAAGAAATTCTACTGTGTACGGCAGATATCTATGTTGATGACGTTATTTTGCTAACACAGTGCATGTGACTTTTTGTCTAGTCCAATAGCAGAGGGGGGTGTCACCGCTCACCCTCTTTACACGGACGCACAGCTAATCCAGTTATTGCATCCCTCTGAGGAAGAAGGAAGTATTGTTTATCCTTTGAAACGCGTTAGGGTTCTTATACAGCTATGGCTGAATTAGTTTACACTGACTATTGTCTTTAGGTTTGCACATAGCTATGACTGATATACATGTGTGGACTCTTGATGAACTGTATGCTGAAGTACACCCCAGTGTATAAGAAACTATAGACCGCTGAGACTGTGGTCGAGATAACGACTTTTATTATGGTTTAGTGCTTATACAATACCTCATAGTGTTTTAAAGTCTTTAAATGGGGGTGCACATCTTTCTACTTTGTTTTGTGTTTTAAACATTAAAATATCAGTATTACACTATCTGGCTCATTTTTCCTCTCTTTATCTATCAACACCTGAGCAATCCTTACTCACAAAGAGGAAAAAGTGGATATCAGAAGTTCCTATACTCCAGGAGGTGGACATATATATTAGAAGATTTTACAGACTCCAGGAGGTGGATGCACGATATTGCCATGAACCCATACGGAAGGATTTACACATTGGAGGTCTCCCTCCCCCCACAGATGCGGCAACTTCATTAGATTGAGGTAATTTCTGGTAAGGGGAATACCTGCTTATATATGTTAATACCTTTTGGGACACATTACGGATATAGATTTTTATCCTTTTTTTGTGAACTATATGTTCTTTTCATTTAGTATAAGAGTGATAGCGCTGTTTTCCCCTTGATTTGTAATAATTTTTATCTGCAGATTTTAATTGAAGTATCTACTTCCTTTTCTATTTGTAGTATTTTAATCAGTTGCTACTTCACTTTGTGTGGATCACTCACTGAAATCTGGCTTATAATAGGGTTTAAATGTAGTTAGCCAAGAAAGATCAAAATTGACCCCGAACGGGTTTAAAAAAGGTTTAGCAGCAAAAGGGAAACAGCGTTGCTTGTTTCAAGAGGTAGTTCACTTAGTGGTCTGCTCTTGTTAACATTCTACTTGTTGTCACACACACACACACACATATATATATATATATATATATATATATATATATATATATATATATATATATATATATATATATACATATAAAAATAAATAAATAAATACAAATTAGTAATATATTTACAATGTCAGTATCCTTTACAATAAATATTAGTTATTTGCAGTGAGAATCTAGCTATTGTCACAGAAGCAGTTCCATTGGTTTGCCATTGAGTATGGACGGGTACAAATTTCTTTGAATCTCACAATATTTTAGATGTGATGTTGCTGTGAGATTGTTTCATCAAGATATTAGTTTTAGGAATGAGTTTTATTGAATCATTAAACTGATTTATTTTCCTTTATCTGCTGCATTTGTCTATATTTATCACAGTTTTAATATATATTTATCTACATATTATTTTGCAGTAATAATAAATTATTGTTCTGTATCTGAATGTATTCATCAGGGAACAGTAAATATATACACAAGATTACTTTGTACTAATGAAGACCAACCTTTTGTTTAATAGCAAGTCTTTTGTATTTTAGGATTTTATATAGCGTTCTAAACAATTAGAAAAATAGGAGTCTGTTTTGTTGTTTTGTTTAATAATAGTAATTAAGGTCCATTAAGAAAAAAGATAAAAACAACTTTGTTTCTATTTAATTGATTTGTCATTAAAGCCTTCTTTGTTAGTTAGAAAGTTACAAACAAGCTGCATCTAAACACGTGTGAAATCCTATCCTATGCAAGTGACAAAGAAGTCTTTGCTTTGTAGAAAATTTGACACAGCACTTTTTGTTAGCAAAAATAAGGGAGAGAATATCAAATGTATCTAAAGGTGGAACTTATTTTATCATTTGCCAAAATCAGATTTTCTCCAGAATCTTTTATTTAAAGAAAATACCTTTTATTTAGTTCTAAAAGTGCATTATTTTGTCATTGTAACCTGGTAAAAGCTGTGTGTAGCTCTACAAGAGAGATCATAAACATGAAGTCTGAGATATAATATTATGATTTATTGAAAATTGGTCATTAGACAATGAAAACAAAAGATAGATAATAAAAAGATAATGGAGCAAAAAATGTATTATTATACATTCAACCAATATTTATTTTCAGTGATGTAATTAATAATTTACACAACTGCAGATCATTATCTCCAAACAAGCTTGTCTTGGCACCCAAAAAAACTATTGTGGTTAGGTATAACATAAAAGCTTTGAACCACTCTATTTATCCAGAAATTACTATTGCTTTAATTTATTAACTGACCTAATCCTCGACCTCCATCCTCTCTGCAATTCTTTACTCTTCTACCTGTCTTATTTTCCTCATTTTTGTTCATAATGTATTGCCCATCTTTGCAGATCCCTACATTGACTACCACTTACCTCTAGAATTACATTTTTTGCTACTAGTTCTCCCCATGAACGTTCTCCACATGAACGTTCTCCACCACACTAATTTTCACATACAACGTCACTTGGCTGATTTGCATCATGTTGTTCCTTTCATAAATAATTCTCATATACTCTTGTGCTATATTTTATCCAAGAAAAAATATGGACCACATAGCAACATATATCACCTGACCTCCAGGAGGTGCACCTTTTAGATAAATATCCTAGGCAATAGCTTGAATTGCTTTTTGAGAACCTTTTCCTACATTATTTAATTTTAATGATTACAAATTTAACAACTAATAATTAATCTGCTGATTTTTTTTCTTGGATACAGAATTCCACCACTTTAATTTGAAGTTTCCTTACATTGAAAGAAACCGACCTCTTCTTGAGCCAATGATGTATGATGCTATACAGATTTACTTAAAATGCACATTGTGTTCACTTATTTGCCATGAAATATCTTTTGTTTTTTGTAACCTATGTCTGAAGAAGAGGTAATGAGATGTGTCGCTGAGCCAGTTAGGCAGATGATTTGATGAATGTTGTAGTCTATCGTTCAGATCATGGATGATAAAACACATCACTTCTAATCACACTGATTCTTTTCCCATAGTTTGTGCAACAGTTACATTTAACACAACTGTGTACACATCATTATGTTCAATTTTATACTCATTAAAATATGACTACAGCTCAAAAACTGGTGGAATGGGACGAGAAATTTCTTCCAGACCAACTACTGTGTATGTTATCTTGTCTCTGTTCATGTCTATTATAGATTCTTTATCTTTTTTATCTCATGTCTTGCATTGACTTTGTGACATTTTATTCACCTTGTTGCGTCAGTAATATAAATAAAATAAATGTATGGCACTCTAGTTAAAGGGACACTGAACCCATTTTTTTTTCTTTCAGGATTCAGATAGAGCATGAAATTTTAAGCAACTTTCTCATTTACTCCTATTATCAAATTTTCTTTATTCTATTGGTATCTTTATTTGAAATGCAAGAATGTAAGTTTAGATGCCGGCCCATTTTTGGTGAACAACCTGGGTTGTCCTTGCTGATTGGTGGAGAAATTCATCCACCAATGAAAAAGGGCTGTCCAGAGTTCTGAATAAAAAAAGCTTAGATGCCTTCTTTTTCAAATAAAGATATCAAGAGAATGAAGAAAAATTGATAATAGGAGTAAATTAGAAAGTTGCTTAAAATTGCATGCTCTATCTGAATCACGAAAGAAAAAATGTGGGTTCAGTGTCCCTTTAAGTATTAGCTAAAGGAAATTCTTCTCATACTTATAATACAGCAATATAAATGATAAAAAATACAATATAGTAGAAGATATATCAGATTTTCTAAACTGAGGATAACTGCAATAAGCTATTCAATGTATATTTTTATACACTCAACTTGATATATTTATTATTTGCAGCAAGATTTCTAATTTCTAAAGCTATGTATAATGGAGTCAATAAAAATGCTGCAGAAAAGTTTTATGAAATAATTTATCTACAAACTTCCCCTATACTTTAATGAGGATTTTCTGTAGAAAATCATTAGTTAAACTTTTCTAAAGGATTATGATTAATCCCGTAATTATTTGCATCAGTCTCATAAACCCCCTTCTTAAAGGGACATAAACCCAAACGTTGTCTTTTATGATTCAGACAGAGCATATCATTTTAAAAAACTTGCCAATTTACTTATAGGGGCTGATTTATCATGGCCCGAATGGGGCGAAATACCTTTGTTTCCCGGTGAGCCTTTAGGCTCGCCGGAAACAGGAGTTAAGAAGCAGCGATCTTAAGACCGCTGTTCCTTAACTTGTCTGCCTCCTCTGAGGCTGCGGACATAAATCCGCCCAATCTCATACAATCGGGTTGATTGACACCCCCTGCTAGCCGCTGAATGGCCGCAAATCTACAGGGGGGCGCATTGCACAAGCAGTTCACAATTGCATTCAGCGATGTCTGGTAGACATGATACGCTACAGCGTATCATTACGTCAGACATTGATAAATCGCCCCCATAATATCAAATTTGCTTCATTCTCTTTGTATTCTTTCTTGAATGAGCAGCAATGCACAATTAGGAGCTAGATGAACACAATAAGGCCTATCTATCAAGCTCCGAATGGAGTTTGAAGGGTTGTGTTTCTAAAGACCGCTGCTCCATAACCCAGTCCACCTTCTCTGAGCAGGTGGACAGGAATTGCTGCAATTCAACCCGATCAAGTACGATCGGGTTGATTGACACCTCTGTGCTGGCGGCCGATGGCCGCGAGTCTGCAGGGGGTGGCGTTGCACCAGCAGCCCTTGTGAGCTGCTGGTGCAATGCTGAATACGGAGAGCGTATTGCTCTCCACATTCAGCGAGGTCTTGCGGATCTGATCCGCACTGTTGGATCAGGTCCGCAAGAGCTTTGTTAAATTGGCCTCATTGAGTAAGCCAATGAAAAAAATGGCAAATATGTGCAGTCACCAATAAGCAGCTAGCTCCCAGTATTGCATTGCTCCCTCTTAGCCTACTCAGGTATGCTTTTCAGCAAATGATATGAAGAGAACAAAGGAAATTAGATAATAGAAGTAAATTGGAAAGTTGTTTAAAATGACATGCTCTGTCTCTGCAGTAATCAATCAACTAAGAAGGACATTAAGTTACTATTAACTAGTGTAAAACTAAAAAAATTATAGCCTTAGAGTCACATGGCTCCATTTATAAAACTTTGATATGAGCTTTGACTGTCCCTTTGGCTGCAGGTTCACACAAACGAGCCAGTAGCCGAGAGTTAAAGGGCCATTATACACTCATTTTTTCTTTGCATAAATGTTTTGTAGATGATCTATTTATAAAGCCCATAAAGTTTGTTGTTTAAAAAAATGTATACTTTTGCTTATTTTTAAATAACATTGCTCTGATTTTCAAACTCCTAACCAAGCCCCAATGTTTTATTTGAATACCTTCAGCTACCTTCTCCAGCTTGCTCCTGTTTGTGTAAAGGGTCTTTTCATATGCAAAAGAAGGGGGAGGAGGGAGGGTCTTATTTCCCACTTGCAGTGGGCTTTCCAACTGCCTTTTCAACAGAGCTAAACTGAAAGCTTCTAAGTACGTTTTTAAACCATTTTATACTGGATTTTTATATCAGTATCCGTGCATCTTATTCTTTATAGTAGTGTCTATTACATGCAGTTATATGAAAATGAGTGTATACTGTCCCTTTAAGAAGCAGCGGTCATCAGATCACTGCTCCTTAACCCACCACTCCACCTGTTATGTGGCGTATGTCAATCCTCCTCCGGACTTTTCTGACTGGGGAGATTGACAGCTCCTGCTCACACGCTAGCAGGGGGCAGGATTGCACACTTCGATTATTGGGCACTAATAAATGCGTGCAGGATTTTTATTCCCGCCAGACTCAATACTGGGCGGACAGGGGCAAAGATTTACTCCCCTGTCCCCCCACCCATTTTTTAATAAATCTGCTCCACAGTGTAACCACATCATTGTACAAATATGAATAAACACGTCTAATGGGACATTCACAATTATTTTAATATTATATTTATGACATAAAAAACAAGCAATGATAAATGTATAAAGTATAATACAGTATGTATGCAGCTTTTTCCTCTCTGTATCTAAGTTTTTTCTCCATAGATGCCCAGATAACTCCTCCGAATTATCTGTACAATAAAGTAGTGTGATCTGGTTTTCATGCTATTTTACATTTAGATGATACAGTGATATTTTTTTTCCTGTCAGGTTAATTTACTATAAGATTTATATGGATTAAGTGTCTTTCTGTGGCTGTCTAAGAAGAATATTGAATGAAAGGTTACAAATATTTTCACACCTTGCCAGACAGTGTGATTTTGCATAACAATGTATACCGACAAGTGGCGTTCGCATTTCCAGGGTTAGTATGTCGATAACGAAATAACTCTACAGACTTTGTGTTATCTCAAAGCCAATTACTCTGTAACACTTCATTTCATTTTAAAATTGAATTTGGTGTTGCTTTTGAAAATGTAGGTTACAAGGTCTATGTAGTATGTTTCTGCTTCTTTTGTTAGTCCTTTGTGGGAAAAATATACAGTATTTCAATAAAATGCTGCCTATTTGGGAGTGTCTGTAAATTTTCTGCTGAAGGTAAAGGGAAGTATTCTTTCTCAAAGAAACATAACGTAGGGTCAGTTCACTGTTAATGTTGTAAAGGGCAGATCAGATATTTGCAAATTTCAATCAGTGTTGATATTATTTTGTCGTTAAAGTTAAGAAAGTGTGAGGATGTTGGATTTTTTTGACATAATCATTAAAAGCCTAGATTACAAGTGGGGAGCTTGCATTTCTGTGCCAATATTGATGAAGTTCAAAGTTACTTCTTTTGCACTCAAGTAATATTTTTTGGGAGATAATTAATAATTAATCAAAGGTAAAACATAGTTTGTTTTATTAGTGGAGTGCAAATGTTTGCGCGCAAGCGATAACAGGTTTTCATTGTTAAATTGTGCTCATATTACAAGTTGAAAATAAATGAGATCACTTGAGCGCAATTAAAGTTAATGCTCATTGGGTTAGCACATCCTCAGAGCTGTGGTTAACTGTTTTGCAAAACAAAAAAGTGTCACAAAACACATCAAAGATACATTACACAATACAGTTACACTCATAATAACACTATCTAATAAATATACATTACACAGTACAGTTACACTTATAATAACACTATCTAATAAATATACATTACACAGTACAGTTACACACATAATAACACTATCTAATAAATATACATTACACAGTACAGTTACACTTATAATAACACTATCTAATAAATATACATTACATAGTACAGTTACACTCATAATAACACCATCTAATAAATATACATTACACAGTACAGTTAGACACATAATAACACTATCTAATAAATATGCATTACACAGTACAGTTACACTCATAATAACACCATCTAATAAATATACATTACACAGTACAGTTACACACATAATAACACTATCTAATAACAATACATTACACAGTACAGTTACACTCATAATAACACTCTCTAATAAATATACATTACATAGTACAGTTACACACATAATAACACTATCTAATAAATATACATTACACAGTACAGTTACACACATAATAACACCATCTAATAAATATACATTACACAGTACAGTTACACACATAATAACACTATCTAATAAATATACATTACACAGTACAGTTACACACATATTAACACCATCTAATAAATATACATTACACAGTACAGTTACACTCATAATAACACCATCTAATAAATATACATTACACAGTACAGTTAGACACATAATAACACTATCTAATAAATATACATTACACAGTACAGTTACACTCATAATAACACCATCTAATAAATATACATTACACAGTACAGTTACACTCATAATAACACTATCTAATAAATATACATTACACAGTACAGTTACACTCATAATAACACTATCTAATAAATATACATTACACAGTACAGTTACACTTATAATAACACCATCTAATAAATATACATTACACAGTACAGTTACACTCATAATAACACCATCTAATAAATATACATTACACAGTACAGTTACACACATAATAACACCATCTAATAAATATACATTACACAGTACAGTTACACACATAATAACACTATCTAATAAATATACATTACACAGTACAGTTACACACATAATAACACTATCTAATAAATATACATTACACAATACAGTTACACTCATTATAACACCATCTAATAAAAATTACATTACACAATACAGTTACACTCATAATAACACCATCTAATAAATATACATTACACAATACAGTTACACTCATAATAACACCATCTAATAAATATACATTACACAGTACGGTTACACACATAATAACACCATCTAATAAATATACATTACACAGTATAGTTACACACATAACACTATCTAATAAATATACATTACACAGTACAGTTACACACATAATAACACATCTAATAAATATACATTACACAGTACAATTACACTGATAATAACACTATCTAATAAATATACATTACACAGTACAGTTACACACATAACACTGTATAATAAATATGCATTACAAAGTACAGTTACACACATAATAACACCATCTAATAAATATACATTACACAGTACAGTTACACACATAATAACACCATCTAATAAAAATTACATTACACAGTACAGTTACACTTATAATAACACCATCTAATAAATATACATTACACAGTACAGTTACACACATAATAACACTATCTAATAAATATACATTACACATTACAGTTACACACATAATAACACCATCTAATAAATATACATTACACAGTACAGTTACACACATAATAACACCATCTAATAAATATAAATTACACAGTACAGTTACACACATAATAAAACCATCTAATAAATATACATTACACAGTACAGTTGCACTCATAATAACACTGTCTAATAAATATACATTACACAGTACAGTTACACACATAATAACACCATCTAATAAATATACATTACACAGTACAGTTACACTCATATTAACACTGTCTAATAAATATACATTACACAGTACAGTTACACTCATATTAACACTGTCTAATAAATATACCTTACACAGTACAGTTACACACATAACACTATCTAATAAATATACATTACACAGTACAGTTACACACATAATAACACTTTCTAATATATATACATTACACAGTACAGTTACACACATAATAACACATCTAATAAATATACATTACAAAGTACAGTTACACACATAATAACACTATCTAATAAATATACATTACACAGTACAGTTACACACATAATAACACCATCTAATAAAAATTACATTACACAGTACAGTTACACACATAATAACACTATCTAATAAATATACATTACACAGTACAGTTACACACATAATAACACTATCTAATAAATATACATTACACAGTACAGTTACACACATAATAACACCATCTAATAAATATACATTACACAGTACAGTTACACACATAATAACACCATCTAATAAATATACATTACACAATACAGTTACACTCATAATAACACTATCTAATAAATATACATTACACAGTACAGTTACACTCATAATAACACTGTCTAATAAATATACATTAAACAGGACAGTTACACACATAATAACACTGTCTAATAAATATACATTACACAGTACAGTTACACACATAATAATACTGTCTAATAAATATACATTACACAGTACAGTTACACACATAATAGCACCATCTAATAAAAAAATTTAAAAAAATATTGCACCAAAAAATAATAATGGATCAAAGATATGAGATCTCAGGTGTTAGAAAAAAAAAATAATGCAGGAAAAGGAATTTAACAAAGACATACGTACATATACATGCATTGGAGCCCTTTGCAGTTAAGTAGCTGAAAACATGTAAAATCATATTTATGCAATATTCATATTTAATTGTTATACTGTGTATTTACTGTACATATTTAATGGTTCAATGTTCTGCATATAGGGGAATATGTTCTTGGTATTCATAAATAGCTTTTACTATATATATCTGTATATACTGTATATATATACCTATATTTAATCATGGTTCAGAATGTTCACTGTAGATTGCGCTCTTCCTGAGCGTCCTGTTGAAAGTCAGTATCCGGCGCTATGGAGAGTGGGTGGGGGACACACCCCCTGTGGAGATCCAGATCATAGGCTGCAGCTTCAGACGTGTCTGCCGCACACGCCCCAAACAGAATACAGAATGCAAAAAAGAAGTTGCGCTCAATATAGCTGGAACAACGTATGGAAGTATTCCAGGCAGGGAATGTAAATATAAACAACGTTTATTTCAAAAAGGATAAAAATTAAAAAGGACAAAAGACACAGTGTCCTAAAAAAAGCCAGCAGTGATTCGATCAATCAATCTGCATGAGGATCAGCTCACCAACCTGATTGATCGAATCACTGCTGGCTTTTTTAGGACACTGTGTCTTTTGTCCTTTTTCATTTTTATCCTTTTTGAAATAAACGTTGTTTTTATTTACATTCCCTGCCTGGAATACTTTCTTCCATACGTTTTTCCAGCTACATTGAGCGCAACTTCTTTTTTGCATTCTATATTTAATCATGTATATGATATATATACTATGTATCATGTCCACTGCACATCGGTAAACTGTCGGCATTTATCATGTATATGATATATATAATATATATACTATGTATCATGTCCACTGCACATCGGTAAACTGTCTGCATTTATCATTGCACCAGCAGTTCTGGGGAACTGCTGGTGCAATGCCGCCCCCTGCAGATTCGTGGCCAATCGGCCGCTAGCAGGGGGTGTCAATCAACCCGATCATATTTGATTGGGTTGATTTCTGTCCGTGGCCTCAGAGCACGTGGACAAGTTATGGAGCAGCGGTCTTTAGAAACAAGAGGCACCAAACTCCATACGGAGCTTGATAAATCGGCCCTATAAAGTTTACTTCTAGCACAATTAGCGCTACAGTAAATGCGTTAAATAGTGCTCCATTCATAATCTGGTCCAAAATGAGCAGAAATTGGCATTTCAGTATATTAAAATTAAATTAAAATATTAAATAAATAAATACCTATTTCTCTGTCTCTTTTTTAAACATAGCTCCTTTCCGTAAGAGAATGATGTGGTATGCTCAGAAGTGTTAAGCACTATGAGTTGATCACACTTTTTCAGAAAAACGTATCAAATTATTTATCTACAAAAATCCCTATAGACTTTAAAGTGAAAGTAAATTATTCCACATTGCAATATATCATTATAATCTATAGGTCAAATATAACATTTTCGCTTGTTTTATTTTTTGTTTACTTCAATCTAATCGTTTATATTTGTATAATTTATTTCCCTACCGTTCTTGGCTTTACTCCTCCCACCCTCCTCTTCCTGGATTTTGTATTCATTACGTATAGAGCGGTCCCACCCGCTCTACACGTAGGCTGAAAGCTCGTTCATGATATTGTGATCTATTGCGCATGCGCTAATCGGCGATCCGTGTACAAATGCGCATGCGAACTTTCTCATCCCCTAATGAAAACGCGCATGTCAATTATGCGCATACGCGAATTGTGAACGCGCGACTGACATCACCGTGCTTATATTGGACTCGGCGCATGCGCATTGGATGCGAGCAGGCTGTGACGTAGCTTTCTGGCCGCCGATCGGCCAGAAAGTCAATTGGTACTTCAAAAAAACGTGACCAGGAAATAAAGTGACTCATCAGCAACGGGCTGAATTGAAGATGCAAAAAATATGCGATTAAATGCGGCGAAAAGGGTATTTATGTACACAAATAACAAATATCATGAATGAAAGTGCTATTGTTTTTTAAGGAATTATGTAAATCTGCAGAGCTGAAGAGCTAAGTTTACTTTCACTTTAAGTTCATTTTATACATTTTATACATTTTTGTGATCTACCCCATTGTTAGAAATATTAGGGTCAATCCCAATCATTCTGTAAATTTCTGATGTTTTAACAATGGGTATAGACATTTTTTTGGTTAACAAGTGATCACAATCTTTTCAAGTACAACACAGCTAAGATTGTTAACATATACAAGATGTGATCTCTATTTTCCCACAAAAGCATTCAGAAATGCCAAATAATGGATGCCGATCCCTAGAATCATAAATGGGTTAAAGGGGGTGTGGAGTCTGTGTGTGTGTTTTACAATTGAATAGAATGATGATTATGATAAGTGTTAAACAAAATGCCATTTATATAAAGGCATGGTAGGTAAACAGGGTATGTTTGATCAATGAGTTTTTAAAATATCACATAGAAACGGATTTGGAAAGATTAACTAGCACCATTATTGCAAACAAAGAGCTATAAAGTGTTCAAGATATCATTATATTAAAAAAACTAACTTTGAAGACACATCATTATTTTTTAAGATAATTATACATTAAGATACAAACTAATAAATATGATAACTACTTAAAAACTGAAACATACATTATGACTGTAAAACTAGACACATACAACATATTTCATGGTCATGCCTTTAGTCACTAGACGTTACCCCAAACCACAGAATATAGCTGATAAAAGCATTTTACTGTTAATAAAATAACGCTGTTGGCATTAGTGAGCTGCATTTGCAGTGCATTACATTTTTTCCCCTTGTACATTTTTATATTTTGTTGTGTTCAAACCTGGATTTTATGACAAAATAAAAATGATATTTTTAACTTCAAAGTGTTATATATGTTGTGCAAATGAAATGGTAAAAAAAATCATCCAAATAAAATCCAGATAAATTCTAGGTTGTGCCACTACAAAATAAAGAAATGGTTGTAATGCTCAGTAGCAAATGTCCATTCAGGAAGGGACACAGTTTTGTGAGTAGGGATTTGATTACACACTGGAAATGGCCCAATAGTAGAAATAAAAGGGCCTCACAAGAAGACAGAGCAAGTTACTAAAAACCAGGAAGCATCTGGTACACAAGAAAATCCAATGAATGCTCAAGAAAAAAAAAACAGGTCTGGTAAAAAATCAAGGAGAACTAGGAACACAAAAGAGAAGTCAAATGACAAGTAAATATCAGGAAGTCATCAAATCGGCAAGAAAACAGGTGGTCAAAATGTAGCAAGGTCATCAACTTACAAACTACAACAAACTCTCATCCTAGAACTAAGTTAAAATAAACTGAGGCCATGAAACATAGGACACCAGACTAAATAGATGGATTGGCAGAAAAAGTGCACCAAATGTATATGACACAGTAAAGTTGCACCAGCATCAAAGATGATGTTAAACAGAAGCTCAGAACCTAAAACATCACAGAGCAATGCCAACATAATGTGTGTCACTAGGCAACAATTAGAAACTTGACAACTGCCACTTACGCAGGCAACTGTAAATAGATCTGAAAAGATGTTGGCTTTTACATTTTAGTGAAATTGATAGATTAGATATTTCATAAAAAACAACAATGCAAACTAAATCTATTGCCAACTCAATTCACTGTTTTTCTTCTGCATAGCTCATCATGGATGTTTTGAAATTTAGGATGTCTCTCGTTAGTAGAATGACAATGCCAGTGTTGCAGGTGTGATGTGGCCATTGTTTATAGACATGAAAGGATAACTCTTTGCCCTTATTTTCCTTCAATATGTTCTTCAGTAAACTATTTTACAGTCAAAATCATTTCTTTCCATGAGATAAATTATTTATTATCTAGAAGATAAGCTTTTGCAAGAAAAATCAGATTTGAACATAATTGAATCTATTTTTCTTTTTAACATAGTTCCTAGTTTGTAACAAATGTAAGAATAAAAAATACAAAGCAGGAATCTCATAAATTGTGTAAGTGATGCTCTGCTGTGCAAAAGCCTAAAAAAATAGGTTCCTACAGCGCAACCTGTTGCAGAGAAGTCTCAATAAGCAACAGGAGTCCTGTACAGAACAGCACGGGCTGGTTTGTAAGAATGTAGCACAGACCTACAATTTTAGTGTATGATATCTTGTGTTTGATTAGACTTTCCCCAAATTAAAAAAAAACATGTGCAATCAAGCTCATATTGTTTACAAATTGACCATTTAGATTTCAAATTACCATAGCTGCCTCAATACTTAATATTACTGCAATTTGTCTGCTAATATGTATTTGTGTGTGTGTATCTATATGTATTTGTTTGTATGTGAAAGTTTCTGCAAGTGCTTATAAATATGTTTGTGAGTATATGTTAATATGTGTGTAAAATTGTGTATATCTCTCTCTATATATATGTTTGTGTGTGCATCTGTATGTATGTGTGTATCTGTGTTTAAGTGTGTGTATATGAATTTATGTGTAAGTGCATGTGTATATGTGTGTGTTTATATGCATGTGTGTGCATCTGTGTGTCTGTATGCATCTGTTTTTAAGTGTGTGTATGTGAATGTGTGTGTAAGTGCATGTGTATGTGTGTGTTTATATGCATGTGTGTGCATCTGTGTGTCTGTATGCATCTGTTTTTAAGTCTGTGTATGTGAATGTGTGTGTAAGCGCATGTGTATATGTGTGTATCTGTGTTTAAGTGTGTGTATGTAAATGTGTGTGTAAGTGCATGTGTATATGTGTGTGTGTATATTTATGCGTGTGCATTTGTGTGTCTTTATGTATCTGTGTTTAAGTGTGTGTATGTGAATCTCTGTTTAATACCTGTGTATATATGTGTGTTAATTGCCATAGCTGTCTGTATATACTACTTTAACTGACAGCAATTTATGTGCCAATAGGTGTGTGTGTGTGTGTGGGGGGGGGGGGGGGGGTGTTTGTACATGTATGTGTTTTTTTTTTTTTTTGGTTCATATCAGACTGCTGATGTGACATGGGGAACACAAACATTCAGCCCTAATACTGTCACAGTCAAAAGTTATCTGCTTATATATTTTTTTTAAAAACTGTGCCAGACCGTGCCGGTGTCATGTGACATGCCAAGCTATTGCCATGCTCTGTTTTAGATGTGCACTGTGCAGCACTGAATGCAAAGCTCTAACTCGGCATCTAGCCATTCTCACTGCATCAGAAAAGGTCCTACTGTGGTTACCACTGTTACCAGGTATCTGCTCTGGTGGAGGGGATTGTTTCTGGGTATGGCTGACTGTAGGCGCATGCTGCAGAAAGCTGGAGCGGGAGGCACGTGAGGATTTGAGCATCTGTGCAGCTGCATACACTGCTCTCTTCAGTCTTGAGGCTGTGTGACTCATCTCACACTGTATCCATGCAGCCTTGGGCAGACAGCATCCAGTCTGCTGGTCCCCTTAGCCCTGCTCTTTCTGCTGTAACCCTAAGATCAACTAACTGAAGTTTGTTAGGGGAACAGTGCTTTGTAGAAAGGTGTCAGTGGGAAGAATAAGTGAGTGCACACACGCCCCTCCCTATGCAGCATTGTCTAGTGCAGGGTGAGAGGGAACTTGTTCCTAGCAAAGAAGTGACATGTGCTGCTGTGGCTGATGTATAGGGGCCTATTTATCAAGCTATCAACTGCAAATATGCTGGAATTCCGCAGCGTAATTGTGGAGAGCTTGATTCCCCTTATCAAAGCCTACAGACCAGCAAAAGTTCAAATCTGTGACGTAACATACGATCCGTCGGTCTCCGACACAGATCGATGCTTACGTCACTACAGATGTTCCAAATGCAAATTCGGCACTATCTGACTACTTTTGCTAGTTAACAAATACCTACCAGGTAGGCTCACCACTATTTCGGCCCAGCGTACCTGGTTGTCAATCTGCCACCCTGGAGGCGGCGGATGCCATAGGAATCAATGGGAGTCTGAAAGCAGTAAAAGCTCATGTCCGATGCTGCCAGAAATCCCATTGATTCCTATGGGAGAATAAAAATTATGTTTACACCTAACACCCTAACAAAAGCCCTGAGTCTAAACACCCCTAAACTGCCACCACCTGCATTATACTTATTAACCCCTAATCTACCACCCCGACACCGCCACCACAACATAAAGTTATTAACCCCTATCCCGCCGCTCCCGGAACCCACTGCAACAGAATAAATGTAATAACCCCTAAACCTCTGGCCTCCCACATCACTAGCACTAACAAAACCTATTACCACTAAACCGCTAGCCCCCCAGATTGCCATAAGGTAAATTAAACTATTAACCCTAAACCTAACAACCCGCTAACTTTATATTAAATATTAACTCATCCCTATCTTATAATAAATTTAAACTTACCTTTAGATTTAAATTAATCTATATTAAACTATTAATTAACCTACCCTAACTATTATACTCAAATTACATTAAACTATATTAAACTAATAATTAACCTACCCTAACTATTATATTAAATGACATTAAACTATATTAAGCTAATAATTAATCTACCCTAACTATTATACTAAAATTACATTAAACTACAAATTAAATTAACTATATTATATATTTAAACACCTAACCCTACTCAAATAATTTAAATCTACAATAAAAAAATTACAAAAAAAAATTACAAAGTTACAAAAAACTAACAACTAAGTTACAAAAAATAAACACTAAGTTACACAAAATTAAAAATAAATTATCAAAGATTTAACATAATTACACTTAATCTAAGAGCCCTATGAAAATAAAGAAGCCCCCCAAAATAAAAAAAACACCTAACCTACAATAAACTACAAATAGCCCTTAAAAGGGCCTTTTGCGGGGCATTGCCCCAAAGAAATCAGCTCTTTTACCTGTAAATAAAACATACAAATACCCACCAACAGTAAAACCCACCACCAATCCCCCAAATAAAAACCTAACTAAAAAAACCTAAGCTCCCCATTGCCCTGAAAAGGGCATTTGGATGGGCATTGCCCTTAAAAGGGGATTTAGCTGTATTGCTGCCCAAACCCTAATCTAAAACTAAAACCCACCCAATAAACCCTTAAATAACCTAACACTAACCTCTGAAGACCCACTTACAGTTTTGAAGATCCGACATCCATCCTCAAAGGAAGCCTGGAGAAGTCCTCATCGAAGCCGGCAGAAGTCTTCATCCAAGTGGCCGAAGTCTTCATCCAAGCCTGCAGAAGTCTTTACCCAGACGGCATCTTCTATCTTCATCCATCTGGCGCGGAGCGGCTCCATCTTCAAAACATCCGACGCGGAACATCCTCTTCTTACAACGTCTTCTTGAACTATGAAGGTTCCTTTAAATGACGTCATCCAAGATGGCGTCCCTTAGATTCAGATTGACTGATAGAATTCTATCTTCTATTTAGTTTATGGCGATGTGGGGGGCTGGCGGTTTAGGGGTTAATACCTTTAGTTAGTTGTGGCGGGGTCCGGAGCAGCGGGATAGGAATTAATAAGTTTATTAGGAATGCGGTGGGCTCTGGGAGGGGCGGGATAGGGGTTAATAAGTTTATTAGGTTTATTAAGTGCTAGTGATGTGGGAGGCCAGGGCTGTTTAGGGGTTAATAACTTTATGTAGTTGCGGTGGGGTCCGGGAGCGGCGGGATAGTGGTTAATAACTTTATTTAGTTGTGGCGGGTCTGGGAGCGGCGGTTTAGGGGTTAATAACTTTATTTAGTTGCGGCGGGGTCCAGGAGCGGCGGGATAGCGGTTAAACATTTTAGTATAGTGGCAGTGTTTACTGACAGGGTATAAATAAAGCTGTGGAAAAAGCCGAAGAGCAGCGAGACCGATGACTGTTTAGTTAACAACAGTCCTCTGCTCATCGCCCCATATTTGGTGCACGGCTTTTTGACAGCTTTTGATATAAATATAGAGAGTGTATTAAGGTCCTCGGCAGCGATGTTAGGCGATGTCAGGCGAGCGTATTGGTGCCGTCGAATGCAAGTAGGTTGATGGCTTGATAAGTAGGCCTCATAGTGTCATGCTGATACTTCACACATTAATGTAAGGTTTATTTTTATAGTTTTTGTTTTCTCTCTGCCCTAAATCTCTTTAACCAGCTAACCTCACACCAGAATCACATTCAAAAGCATATTAAATGAATCCACAGTGGAGGAATTTATATATTTATTTACTTATTAGTATTGCTTTAATGCTTAGGTCCAGTTTCACATATTGCAATTCATTTCATTTTTTTTTTTTAAATGATTAGCCCAGCAGTGGATGATCCACTGCTGGGCTAGTAATTTAAAAAATATTATAAAATAAATTGATTTAGTGTTTTTTTTAGGAATTTGGGGTGGAGAGCGAAATTGCATGGGGTGGGGGCAAGAAAATTGTTGCCCAGGGTCCAGTCAATATTAAAGATGGCCCTGAGTGTGTATGTTAGTGTAAGTGTCTGTATGTATGAGTGACTGTATGTGCATGTGTATGTATGTGCGTATGTGTCTGTATATATCCATTTCCCATCTATATCTATTTAGTTGTTATCTTGTTTCAATCCTTTATACCAGTGGGTGTTAGCTACTGATGTATAAAAATGCATGCATAATTATAAATGAGACTGAAACTAGCAATCAGATGTTTGATAATACCATAAAACAATATGTGAAGAGGTGAAATAAGGTTAAATTAAAACTAATATTGCAAGAAATAGAGGCAACTTTTCCTAAGCATTATATATTGCAAAAGAATATATCAGAACATGATTTATTTCAAAATAATAATTTTAATTTTTCAATAAAACATCCCTTTAAGTCCATTGTTGAATTTTCAATAAATACGTTATTCAGACTAGAGGCGCTATTTCTTTATTGGAAAATGACTGCTCAAGATTTGGGATATTGTAAGAAGATATTAAAATATATTGAAATCACAGAGTTATGTAAGTCCCTTAAGGTATCAGTAGCAGGTAGTATGAATGGTACAATAAATTTATGGATTACATTTATAATTTATAGATAGCAGTATTTTACAAGGGTCACTTTGTCCTAAAAATTACATAATTCGCATACTTGCTGTTTAGACTTTAATTACACTATCAACTATTGTATCTTCGCTGGTGTTAAGATTAATGGCAATAACTGATTTGTATGTTCAGAAATAAACAGTCATTTCCTAAAAGATATTCTGATAAGAAATAAATATGCAGGATGATGATCTGCGGGGAAGCAATGTCATAATCTCAAATCCTATCTCCTTATCTTTCGAAACCATACACCACGCAATATCACAGCTGCATTCCCACTGATTATTAATCATAGCCCACGTCTATTTTAATGATGACATTTTTTTATTATTTCCGGTCAAAATGTAATAGAAAGAAAAGTATTAATTATAATTATTATTTTTCC
>NC_069508.1:20396885-20441885 GCF_027579735.1 Bombina bombina
AATCCACCCCTTAACTAACTTCCACCACACACATTTACTGGGTATTTTTTACTTATAGAATACACAACTAAAATAAATGATAAACCCAGGCAACAACGATTTTCAAATTCTTACAGAGAATCGTAAAAAACGTTTTAGAATGTAACAATTGTTTGTTATGTCGCATGGGCGTGCATAAGCAGTGAAGGCTACTTTGGAAATCATGTGAGGCTCCTTAATGCAACTTAAGAAGCAGCTCTGGGGATTAGAAGTCCATGCTCTTATGCCAATTGGTTAATGAGAGCCACAGGTTGGGTCCTGCCACTGCACAGGAAATACTTGTGCAAAGGTAACTGTGGACAGTCGTACACTACCCTCTCACCTTGAAGGCAAGCTGACAAGTTCACCCGTTGGGAACTGTCTCCATCTGTCTTTTTTTACATCCAGCACAATGATATTACCCATAGCCATATTAGATGAAATCAAGAAGCAATATCACCAAACAGAATCAAGCACTAGCTGCTTAGTCAATTAAAGTAAATAATAATAATAATAATAATAATAATAATAAAAATAAGCAAATTTTACAGTCATAAACATGTGCCATATTTCTAAAACAATAAACGCACATGAAAACTATACTGAAAATACCCCTGTTCTAATCCCTTAAAAAGACAAACACACAGATCTCTATGGTTGTGAAGCACGGCAAGTTCATTGACCAATGACCACGTGTCTCCTATTGGCATCACTACATAACATTAAAAGAAATCAATAAACATTCAGGCTCTTCAACCTGTAGATGTAATTGTTAAACCAGCCAAATTTCTATTTTGTTTGTTATTAATTCTGACTAATTGTTTTTTTTTTAATTCAAAATCAGGAGTTTAACAGTGCATACAAGGATTTCATGTTGTTTTCAGGATATAACAATGTCCAACAACTAACAGAGGAGCTGGCATACTGAGAGAACCTGACTCACCACAAATTGCATTTCACATTTAAACTATCTGCATATGCACGCATGTAGCAATCAAGTGCGCAAGCTCTATGGCCATATTGAAATTTTACCATGAAGTATTGGCTAGGTTTGAGAAATTAGTTGCAATTATAGGGAGAAACATGATTAAACAGATATGTCTGCAAACGTTCATCAGGAGTTAAGACTGACAACTTTCTTTCAATTAATAAATAGAAATTCTTATAGTGCAATGTTCCTTTAACACAAATCTGACAAGGAATATTTTTAACTCTTTTGTATATGTGATTCAGTATAATGTCATTTTAATCATTTTCTGTACGATGTTCTGTGTATGTGGGAGAACGTTCTTGTGGGTTTTCTTCATAGAAAGTAAGCGATAAATATTTATGGAAAACTTGCTAAACCTAGACTATAAATACATACTGTGGTCTCGCATCTGTTTATTTCCATGAAGATTCAACGTCACTTGAACAGCAATATTTTATAAAATGTATTCAGCTGTTTATCTACAAAATATTTTTCTTGCGGTTTAGCATATTCAATTGTTTGAGAACAAATATTCTTATAGCTTTTAGTATTGTAACTTCTGACAACATAGGTGTTATATATTATCATGTTCTACCTTTCAAAATAGTTCAACCATAGGATAAAACAATATGTACAGTACGCTCAATGAATGATCCATGAGCGCTATCTACTCGCCATATGTGGTCTCTAAATAATATTGGCGCCAATCACAATCCTTTAGAAAAACATAAAATAAAACTACTAATAAAGACTATCAGGCCCATTTATCAAAGGGCTTGCGGACCTGATCTGACACTGCGGATCAGGTCTGCAAGACCTCGCTAAATGCGGAGAGCAATACGCTCTCCGCATTTAACATTGCACCAGCAGCTCACAAGAGCTGCTGGTGCAACGCCGCTCCCTGCTGACTCGCGGGCCACCAGCAGGGGGGTGTCAATCAACCCAATCGTACTTGATCGGGTTGATTTCAGGCGATTCCTGTCCGCCTGCTCAGAGTAGGCGGACAGGGTTATGGAGCAGCGGTCTTTAGACCGCTGCTTCATAAGTTGTGTTTCTGGCGAGTCTGAAGACTCGCCAGAAAACCCGGCCCTTCAAGCTCCGTACGGAGCTTGATAAATGGGCCTGTATGAGGATTTCTTTAGTGTTTTTCTACAGGTTTGAGTTCAAACCCTATTATGGGCTTCATTACAAGTGGTGCACTATTGCTAGTGCAGTATGTGATATCATGACCACACTAACTAGCACACATATTACAAGTTTAAAGTGAAGGGGTACGCTGAAGTGCAAACAAAATTTGCGCTCAATGGATTAGCATGACTTAAAGGGACAGTCTAGTCAAAAATAAACTTTCATGATACAGATAAGGTATGTCATTTTAAACAACTTTCCAGTTTACTTTTATCATCCCTTTTGCTTTGTTCTCTTGGTATTCTTAGTAGAGAGCTAAACCTAGGTAGGCTCATATGCTAATTTCTAAGCCCTTGAAGGCTGTCTCTTATCTGAATGCATTTTGACAGTTTTTAAAAGCTAAAGGATGTTAGTTTGTGTGAGCCATAAAGATAAAATTGTGTTCACGCCCATGGAGTTACCTAGGAGTCAACCCTGATTGGCTAAAATGCAAGTCTGTCAAAAGAACTGAAATAAGAAGGCAGTCTGCAGAGACTTAGATACAAGGTAATCACAGAGGTAAAAAGTGTATTAATATAACAGAGTTGGTTATGCAAAACTAGGGAATGGTAATAAAGGGATTATCTATCTTTTTAATCAATAACAATTCTGGTGTACACTGTCCATTTAAGACCTAGCGTAAAGTTTAAGAGTTGCATTATTTTTCACCCAACACAACATAAATACAATTCTTTGAAGCAATTATTCACATTTTTTTTTTGTTAATAAAGTTTTAAAGAAATAAGAACAGGCGTTAAAAAACAACAACAATGATTTATTTAATAAACAGTTTGCAGCTGATTCAAACAAAAGTTGTTTTTTAATGTAAAATATAAACTACGGAACTGTTATTTCATTTTCAATGTTGAACAACAACAGGAAAAAACTCAAATAATTCCTTGCAAAAATTGCAATTTTTTTTTTATAAAAAGGTGTGCAAAACAAAATGATTTGAGATAAGTTATCCAGCTGCAGTCGTGTTTGTATTCTGTTGTATTTTTCCATTCAAACGATAGAGAGAATAAGCAAGTTGCTAATGACAAGCATAATTGCTCACTGCAGACATTCAATGGAAGAATTATTTTGTCTTCTGAATCAGTCTGTGAATTCAAAGAAACAAGGACTGTGCAGGTGGAACAGAAAAACAGCGTTTGGGGAAAAATGACCAGTTTACTTTTATAGAAATAGTTCTAATGTAATTTATTATACAAAGTCTGAACAAGTACTGGTTCTGGAAACTAGACGGATAATCCCCGGGGCTATGTGCACACTCTGTTGTTATGGCAAGGTAATAATCTTTTTTTTTTTTGTGTGTGTGTTAAAATGCAACAGATGTTAAAAATCACTTTCTGAAATGGGCTTGATAAAAAAGGTCTTAGTTTTTAATTACATACAATTTCTTTCTGACTTTTAAAAGTAACTTTCTCTATATGAGAATCTATATTTTGTTATTGTTTTTAATTATATCAAGTCTCATAGAAAGAGCTGACAGCTTAGCACTGAATAACAAAGGTCCTAACTGTCCAACATTTTGCAGGATTGTCACTGTAAGTGGAGCTTTCTTCCAATGTCCCTATTTTTCTTTATCTATCCATTTACAAGTAAACTAGGAGGATCTAAACCCTCAAAGATGCCATATCTATGCTCCTCGACCTCCCTGCCATGAATATTTACCTCTTCTAAGACCACTTAAAGTGCTGAGGAACTACATCAGCAGAAGAGCTCACCCTTTGTCAGTGTGAAGCCCTGACCCTTTGTCCCAGTTCTGTGTTTAGTCAACTAAATGCTGGAAGGCATAAAATAGCCAAAAATGCATAGATAGTGGGAAAGAAAGTGTGAAAATTAGAATGGAAGAAAATTAGGTTTGAAGTTTTGTCATTTGAGTTTTGTTTCACTGTTTGTTTGTGCCATACATACACATATCCTGAATGGTAGGGACTTATCCAAACCGATAATACCTCAATTCTTATCAACTGAAGACTTTAGTGGTTGATGCATAGTAGTATAGGTATTCGCAATGTTCATCATATTGCTAGATTTAACAGACTTGTCAGTTGTACCAATGTAACCATGTCCACCAAGGACAACTTGTTGTGATACTTTATTAATGTCATCCGGTAAGTAACCCCTTGGTTCCAGTTTGATCATCATTTCTTTAAGCTTTACCTCTCAAGTGATGTTATAGTGTATGACACAAGTGAGTTTAAAGGAGATAACACTTTGTTTGTGGTGTGAGAGGTGATAACTACTAGAAGTCAATAATGAATTATGGTCAGTGGGCTTGGTGTATAAAGAAGTGCCAAATCTATAAGTATCACAATCTATTAATTTAAATATATTCAAATCCAATAAGTCCAAAGAGTGCTCAGAGCCATAAAATATGTCTAAGGTACAGTATGTCCCATCCATGTGCACATGAGGTTGCATGATCTCCATTTCATACCAAGACATGAAAAAGTTTGCATATAATGAGGCCATATTTGACCCTATCACAGTCCCAGCAATTTGCAACAGATATTCATTTTTTAACTTAAAATACATATTTTCCAAGCAAAAAGTAATTAATTTCAGAAAGAATTCAATAGGAGGGCCATTATACATAGTAGCTCTAATGACCATGAACCTGATTGTCTCAAGACAGCCCACATGAGGGATGGCCTTATAAAGGCTTGCAACATCCATGGTCACCATAAAATAATCAGTCTGTGAAGAACCGCAATTTTTCTAAGCATCAATGAGGGTAGATGTATCTTGTAGGTAAGCAAACGTGTCTTTAACCACTGGTTGTAGATGGGAATCAATGTACTTGACTACTCCAGAAAAAAGTGTATCCCTGGTAGACAAAATAGGTCTGCAAGGGGAGTTATCCAGCAATTTGTGAATTTTTGTGGTAAATTAAGAACAGGGAGCTTTGAAAAATCAAATAAAGTTAAACTCATCAATGGAGATTACCCCAGCCTCATACACACACTGATGTCTGTGGTCAATCATCTTCTTAAAGGGACACTCAAGTCAAAATTAAACTTTCATGATTTAGAAAGAGAACTCAATTTTAAACAACTTTCCAATTTACTTCCATTAAAGGGACACTGAACCCACATTTTTTCTTTCATGATTCAGATAGAGCATGCAATTTTATGCATCTTTCTTATTTACTCCTATTATCAATTTTTCTTCGTTTTCTTGCTATCTTTATTTGAAAAGAAGGCACCTAAGCTAAGGATCACAAACAAAAGACAGTTTGGAGCACCAAAAAACGAGTGAAAAACAAAAATTCTTTATTTATAACAATAGGGTTACATAACCCCAGGGTAAGAGTGTATAAACAATAAAACGAAAAAACAGAGAACAAAAAGGCTGACCGGTTTCGGCGTGTGCCTTAATCCTAGCCTGCTTAAAAGTGTTAGTAAAATTCACAGCTTAAAAACCCACCTCTGTGTTTCAATTGGGTGTGAAATTCACACCTTTCTAATGGTTGACCAATGTTCAACTTCCTAATTTATCTGACACCTGTGTTGCCTACTGACATCACTAATGTTATTAGGTGTGGCGAAGTCTGTGCAGCCCTCTTAAAGTTTTAACTGTAAACTTTCCTTTGCCGACACACATACCGCACAAAAGTGCCCATCGTCACATCTAATTTACTGCTGAAACAAATTGTAGTTGTATTTAATTAGACTTATAGCTTATATAAGCAAAATTTGCATTTATCTTTTCCCATTTTTATATCAACATATCTCCGTGTATGTAATGCTGTCTAATATCTTACGCATCTTGAACATTACAACATCTTAGAATAGAAAAAGTTGTGGGACCTGAGACTGCCTGGGTCTGATAATGCCCACTATCCCTTTGTGTACAAACTTTCATAGCAAAAAAGGGATTTGATTACAGCTGTTCGAGGATGCGTGTGTATTTGTTTACATGAGTGACGTATGAATCACACCTCTAGTTCCGCCCTATAGGCTTGCATGCCCCATCGCTTCCACAGCACTAATCCGCCTTCCACTTTAATAATATATGTGGAGGAGGTGTGTTAGCGGTACCCCTGGCCTTTTGTTAGATGGTTTCTCCAAAATAACCTCACAAAGCGAAGAGCCCTCACTCAATAAATGTACGTTTAACCCTAATAGATGCGGCTGAATAGCTCTATCTGTATAGTGTGCGTCTGCTGCGCTAAGGGGGAGGGGAGGGGGTGGAAGCTGGGTTAGGGGGTGGGGGTGGGGGGGGGGTTTGTGCAATTAAGGTTGACGATAATATGAAATTTAAGCAGATATTTTCTATCCCTAAGAATACTGTAATGGATCTGCTCTGTGAACGGAACACTGTAAAGCTTTTGCTCACTGTTACCTTATTACAATCGTGTGGGCATTGTTCTACAACTAGTTAGATATCAAGTTCTGAAATATATATTTTGATTGGGTTATCCTTTGTTGTGTGCATTTATAATTAATGTAGTTTATATTTATAAACTTTTTAAATTTTTAAGTGCTGATTAGAAATTGTTTGTGTAGTATGAAATTATAAGGGAATTACTACAGCTACCAAAAATTAATTAAATCGAATTCTGAGTTCAGGCCCTCTGGAGACCTGGTTCTCAACCTAAAAATCCAGAAGGCCTCCCTTTCTCCCAGTTTCCGTGTTCTATCCAGTCCTCTATTCTGTACAGGGACCTTCTCTATGATAGTCCACGAAAAGTACCTGGGATCTTTTTGGTGTATCACGGAAAAGTGATTGATCATAGGCGTTGTTAATTCACTTGCTCTTATATCAGCCAGATGTTCCTTTATTCTAACTCGTGCCTCCCTGGTCGTTAGACCTACATATTGGAGGGCACAATGTGTGCATGATATTAGATATACCACGAAATTTGACCGGCAGTTTAGGCACAGTCTCTTCTGGAAAGTTTCACCTGTGACTAGAGACCTAAATGAATCCCCCACTACCACTCTTTCACATGCCTTGCAGGAAAGATAATTGCATCTAAATGTACCATTAAGTCTCAGCCAGGTTGAGCCACTGGTCTCTTCCTGCTTCAGTCTAGTGGGGGCTATTATGTTACCAATCGTACGATTCCTTTTGTAAGCGAATCGTATGCCTTCATTCACTGTATCTTTTAATGCATCATCAGCCGAGAGTAGTTGATAGTTACTTTTGATTATCTGGCATATCTGATGGTACTGTCGTGAATAATCAGTTATGAACATAATTTTGTTACCCTCTTTTAGTTGTTCCCACTCTCTCCTATCCTGCTTCCTGTTCCCATTGCTGTTTTTTGGCCTTCTTTTAGATTGTTCAAGTAACTTGGCCCTGTCCATTCTACTGACCAAATTTCTTTCCTTTGTAACTATCGACTTTTGGTAACCTCTTTCTAACAACCTAGTCGTGAGCTCATCCGCTTGTTCTTCGTATATACGCTGACTAGTACAATTTCTTCTTAAGCGAATAAACTGCCCTCTTGCTACCCCTTTAAAAACCTTCTTTGGATGGCAGCTGGTTGCATGTAGGAGTGAGTTACCTGAGATCGGTTTTCAATAGGTTTCAGTCCTAATTTTCTGACCTGTCTGGCCCTTCAGTGTGATGTCTAAAAAGTTAACTGTGTGTTCCTGAACATCTGAAGTAAAACTGATCCCTGCCGTGTTTTGGTTGAGACCCTTAATAAACTCTTCCAGATCTTCTCTCGATCCCTTCCAGATGAACAACAGGTCGTCTATGAACCGTCTATACCACACTATCTCCTGTCTGAAGGGGTTTCGCTCCCCAAAGACATGGGAGAGCTCCCACCAACCCATAAATAGGTTGGCGTACGAGGGGGCAAACTTGGCCCCCATAGCCGTCCCACGCCTCTGGAGAAAGAACTCCCCCTCAAACAGGAAATAGTTGTGGGTGAGAAGGAACCTAGTGACTCTTAAAACATATGCAATAAATGCCCGGTTCCCCGTGTACCATCTGGAGAGGAAGAATTCTAAAGCCTCAAGTCCCTTCTCATGGGGTATAGTGGAATAGAGAGACTTGACATCAACAGTTAACCAATAATAATTGCTTTGCCAAGTTACGTCGGTGAGTAAATTCAGGACATGTTTTGTGTCAGCTAAAAAGCTCCAAAGGGTGTTTACCATTGGCTGTAGAATGTCATCCAGCCATTCTGAAAGATGTTCAGTAAGTGAGCCGATTCCGCTGACAATTGGTCTCCCCTGGACATTATCAGTAGACTTGTGTACTTTCGGTTGGTGATTAAACACCGGTATAGCCGGATCCTGTACCAGTAGATACATTTTGGTTTCCTGATCAATAAAGCCCAGGTCTACCCCATCATCCACCAAGGAGACCAGTTGTCGCTGGAATGACCTAGTAGGATCCTGTTGTAGTGTTTCATAATCTGATTCTGTTCTCAGCTGCCTCCACGCTTCTTGGACAAATTTGGTTCTATCCTGAACCACAATGGCTCCGCCCTTATCAGCAGATTTTATCACCAAACCCTTGTTAACTTTCAAGCTATTTAGAGCTTCCTTCTGTCTGCGCGTTATGTTGGATTCCTGTCCCCTTTGTGTGGTATATTGCAGCTTGACCAGATCGCTTTCTACTCTCTTTTGGAATTTCTCCAAGAGGGGACCCCTACTTTGTAGGGGGTAAAATGAAGATTTGCTCTTTAATTTTGGAGTCCTTAGGCTCCTGGCCCCTTCCTCTTCTAACTCCCCTTGGAGAGATTCCAAGATTCTAACGTCACAGAGTTCTTGGAAATTCATACAAACCCCACTCTCTATCTCATTGTCTATGGACCGTGGACTCTCATCTGATTCGTGGTACTCCCTTGTTTCTGACTTGAAATGCTTCTTAAGGGTCATGTTACGTATCATTTTATTAACGTCCAAAAGGGTCTTAAATAGGTTAAAGTCCATGGTTGGTACAAAGGTTAAACCTAAGCTGAGTACCTCCAATTCCGATTTATTTAATACATGACTTGACAAATTGATAACATTTAGTCCCTGTAGTTTCCCCTCTTTCGTCCTCTTCTTTGGGGGTATCTTCTTTGTTCCCTCGGTTGTTGATAGTGTTCTAGAGTGTCTCTTCCCCCCCCTTCTGATGTTCTTGGGGGTAACTGAAAAACCTGCTCGATCTGGGCTCTTTCTGTGTCCCCTGGGGGCCCTTGGCTTATTCTAGGTTGTATCTGTTCTTCCCTGTAGTGTGAAGTAGTTGGTACTGGGCCCTGCCCTTTGTTTTTCAGGATCGGGGGGAGCCGATTCGAACCCTCCTTCGGTCTTACCGTGGCTTCCGGTGCTGCTAAATCCTCTCCTGAGGAGGAGCCATCATCCCAGGATTCCCCCTCACTTTCTTGAAAATTCACTCGTCTGTCTCTATTGGCCCTTGATCTGTTGCCCCTTCTGCCCCTGTTGTAAAAAGGGGTTTGTTTGTTTTGTTCCTTTCTTAGGGCAAAACGATCCCTTCTGTCCAGGCGTAGACTCTATTTAGATTGTAGTCTTGTAAGTCACGTAAATATTTCGTGCGTTTAGCCTCTAATAATACAGATTTGGCTTCTGCCAACACTTTTTGCAGAGTGGCATCAAATTTCAAGAAGCTTGGTTCCTCACTTCTCTTGTTAAGTTCGTCCTGTAATTCCTTAATTTTGGTGCCAAGATCCTCAATGGCCTTTACCTTAAATTCACAAATCAATTTCATTAACTTGTAAGAACACTGTGTTAAATGTTCATTCCATCTCTCAATAAAAGATTTGTCATCTGTGATGAAAGTAGGAAATTTATTCAATCTCAGGCCTCTAGGTACCAGGCCTAGCTCAAGATATTTATTCAGGGTGTTCACGTCCCATTTTAATTGATCTTCCTTTATTAGGAGGAATTCTACTTCCTCAAAAAGATTAATCAAGCTATAGTTTGTTTTATTAAGTGAGAAAATTTGATTGCAGTCCCAGGCTGCTGTTTCCCTTTCTTCAGCTGTGCGTAGGGAAAACAAAACTGGTGTCCTTGACATAACACTCTCACCCTGCATACCCTTTATTGTGGAGTGGTAAGCAAAAAATGTTCACACCGGTCACGTACCCCACCCTGAGCTCGGCCAAGGCTCAAGCTAATGCTTAGAACAGTCAGTGAGAAGTGGGGGATGCTTGGTTGGGTGTGTACGGAGTGTGTAATTTCATATGTAGAAATAATAATAAATCACAATTGCACCGCCAGCTTGATTGAACAAACAAAAGTTCATAAACTTGCTATGTCAGTGGGTCACCCCAATCTCCCCTGACTATAGCCAAATTCGAATGAAAATGACATGTGTATATGAATATGAAACTCTCCAATGCAGTCAAGTAATATCACTTTAGATTATATTGCAAAGAAACTCACCACAATCCTGTTTAGGTTAATCTTTCTCTTGTATCCAAGTGGTGTTGTTGATATTCTTGTGATGCTGGTGAGTATCCAAGCTGGGAATTGCTAAACCTCTGCAATAGGGGAATTAAAAGGTGTTTGAACTCGCTGAGTGTGCTCACAATGGCCAAACAATTCAAGTCTCACAAACAAAAGACAGTTTGGAGCACCAAAAAACGAGTGAAAAACAAAAATTCTTTATTTATAACAATAGGGTTACATAACCCCAGGGTAAGAGTGTATAAACAATAAAACGAAAAAACAGAGAACAAAAAGGCTGACCGGTTTCGGCGTGTGCCTTAATCCTAGCCTGCTTAAAAGTGTTAGTAAAATTCACAGCTTAAAAACCCACCTCTGTGTTTCAATTGGGTGTGAAATTCACACCTTTCTAATGGTTGACCAATGTTCAACTTCCTAATTTATCTGACACCTGTGTTGCCTACTGACATCACTAATGTTATTAGGTGTGGCGAAGTCTGTGCAGCCCTCTTAAAGTTTTAACTGTAAACTTTCCTTTGCCGACACACATACCGCACAAAAGTGCCCATCGTCACATCTAATTTACTGCTGAAACAAATTGTAGTTGTATTTAATTAGACTTATAGCTTATATAAGCAAAATTTGCATTTATCTTTTCCCATTTTTATATCAACATATCTCCGTGTATGTAATGCTGTCTAATATCTTACGTATCTTGAACGTTACAACATCTTAGAATAGAAAAAGTTGTGGGACCTGAGACTGCCTGGGTCTGATAATGCCCACTATCCCTTTGTGTACAAACTTTCATAGCAAAAAAGGGATTTGATTACAGCTGTTCGAGGATGCGTGTGTATTTGTTTACATGAGTGACGTATGAATCACACCTCTAGTTCCGCCCTATAGGCTTGCATGCCCCATCGCTTCCACAGCACTAATCCGCCTTCCACTTTAATAATATATGTGGAGGAGGTGTGTTAGCGGTACCCCTGGCCTTTTGTTAGATGGTTTCTCCAAAATAACCTCACAAAGCGAAGAGCCCTCACTCAATAAATGTACGTTTAACCCTAATAGATGCGGCTGAATAGCTCTATCTGTATAGTGTGCGTCTGCTGCGCTAAGGGGGAGGGGAGGGGGTGGAAGCTGGGTTAGGGGGTGGGGGGGGGGGGTTTGTGCAATTAAGGTCACCGACGTAACTTGGCAAAGCAATTATTATTGGTTAACTGTTGATGTCAAGTCTCTCTATTCCACTATACCCCATGAGAAGGGACTTGAGGCTTTAGAATTCTTCCTCTCCAGATGGTACACGGGGAACCGGGCATTTATTGCATATGTTTTAAGAGTCACTAGGTTCCTTCTCACCCACAACTATTTCCTGTTTGAGCGGGAGTTCTTTCTCCAGAGGCATGGGACGGCTATGGGGGCCAAGTTTGCCCCCTCGTACGCCAACCTATTTATGGGTTGGTGGGAGCTCTCCCATGTCTTTGGGGAGCGAAACCCCTTCAGACAGGAGATAGTGTGGTATAGACGGTTCATAGACGACCTGTTGTTCATCTGGAAGGGATCGAGAGAAGATCTGGAAGAGTTTATTAAGGGTCTCAACCAAAACACGGCAGGGATCAGTTTTACTTCAGATGTTCAGGAACACACAGTTAACTTTTTAGACATCACACTGAAGGGCCAGACAGGTCAGAAAATTAGGACTGAAACCTATCGAAAACCGATCTCAGGTAACTCACTCCTACATGCAACCAGCTGCCATCCAAAGAAGGTTTTTAAAGGGGTAGCAAGAGGGCAGTTTATCCGCTTAAGAAGAAATTGTACTAGTCAGCGTATATACGAAGAACAAGCGGATGAGCTCACGACTAGGTTGTTAGAAAGAGGTTACCAAAAGTCGATAGTTACAAAGGAAAGAAATTTGGTCAGTAGAATGGACAGGGCCAAGTTACTTGAACAATCTAAAAGAAGGCCAAAAACAGCAATGGGAACAGGAAGCAGGATAGGAGAGAGTGGGAACAACTAAAAGAGGGTAACAAAATTATGTTCATAACTGATTATTCATGACAGTACCATCAGATATGCCAGATAATCAAAAGTAACTATCAACTACTCTCGGCTGATGATGCATTAAAAGATACAGTGAATGAAGGCATACGATTCGCTTACAAAAGGAATCGTACGATTGGTAACATAATAGCCCCCACTAGACTGAAGCAGGAAGAGACCAGTGGCTCAACCTGGCTGAGACTTAATGGTACATTTAGATGCAATTATCTTTCCTGCAAGGCATGTGAAAGAGTGGTAGTGGGGGATTCATTTAGGTCTCTAGTCACAGGTGAAACTTTCCAGAAGAGACTGTGCCTAAACTGCCAGTCAAATTTCGTGGTATATCTAATATCATGCACACATTGTGCCCTCCAATATGTAGGTCTAACGACCAGGGAGGCACGAGTTAGAATAAAGGAACATCTGGCTGATATAAGAGCAAGTGAATTAACAACGCCTATGATCAATCACTTTTCCGTGATACACCAAAAAGATCCCAGGTACTTTTCGTGGACTATCATAGAGAAGGTCCCTGTACAGAATAGAGGACTGGATAGAACACGGAAACTGGGAGAAAGGGAGGCCTTCTGGATTTTTAGGTTGAGAACCAGGTATCCAGAGGGCCTGAACTCAGAATTCGATTTAATTAATTTTTGGTAGCTGTAGTAATTCCCTTATAATTTCATACTACACAAACAATTTCTAATCAGCACTTAAAATTTAAAAAGTTTATAAATATAAACTACATTAATTATAAATGCACACAACAAAGGATAACCCAATCAAAATATATATTTCAGAACTTGATATCTAACTAGTTGTAGAACAATGCCCACACGATTGTAATAAGGTAACAGTGAGCAAAAGCTTTACAGTGTTCCGTTCACAGAGCAGATCCATTACAGTATTCTTAGGGATAGAAAATATCTGCTTAAATTTCATATTATCGTCAACCTTAATTGCACAAACCCCCCCCCCCCACCCCCTAACCCAGCTTCCACCCCCTCCCCTCCCCCTTAGCGCAGCAGATGCACACTATACAGATAGAGCTATTCAGCCGCATCTATTAGGGTTAAACGTACATTTATTGAGTGAGGGCTCTTCGCTTTGTGAGGTTATTTTGGAGAAACCATCTAACAAAAGGCCAGGGGTACCGCTAACACACCTCCTCCACATATATTATTAAAGTGGAAGGCGGATTAGTGCTGTGGAAGCGATGGGGCATGCAAGCCTATAGGGCGGAACTAGAGGTGTGATTCATACGTCACTCATGTAAACAAATACACACGCATCCTCGAACAGCTGTAATCAAATCCCTTTTTTGCTATGAAAGTTTGTACACAAAGGGATAGTGGGCATTATCAGACCCAGGCAGTCTCAGGTCCCACAACTTTTTCTATTCTAAGATGTTGTAACGTTCAAGATACGTAAGATATTAGACAGCATTACATACACGGAGATATGTTGATATAAAAATGGGAAAAGATAAATGCAAATTTTGCTTATATAAGCTATAAGTCTAATTAAATACAACTACAATTTGTTTCAGCAGTAAATTAGATGTGACGATGGGCACTTTTGTGCGGTTTCTGTGTCGGCAAAGGAAAGTTTACAGTTAAAACTTTAAGAGGGCTGCACAGACTTCGCCACACCTAATAACATTAGTGATGTCAGTAGGCAACACAGGTGTCAGATAAATTAGGAAGTTGAACATTGGTCAACCATTAGAAAGGTGTGAATTTCACACCCAATTGAAACACAGAGGTGGGTTTTTAAGCTGTGAATTTTACTAACACTTTTAAGCAGGCTAGGATTAAGGCACACGCCGAAACCGGTCAGCCTTTTTGTTCTCTATTTTTTCGTTTTATTGTTTATACACTCTTACCCTGGGGTTATGTAACCCTATTGTTATAAATAAAGAATTTTTGTTTTTCACTCGTTTTTTGGTGCTCCAAACTGTCTTTTGTTTGTGAGACTTGAATTGTTTGGCCATTGTGAGCACACTCAGCGAGTTCAAACACCTTTTAATTCCCCTATTGCGGAGGTTTAGCAATTCCCAGCTTGGATACTCACCAGCATCACAAGAATATCAACAACACCACTTGGATACAAGAGAAAGATTAACCTAAACAGGACTGTGGTGAGTTTCTTTGCAATATAATCTAAAGTGATATTACTTGACTGCATTGGAGAGTTTCATATTCATATACACATGTCATTTTCATTCGAATTTGGCTATAGTCAGGGGAGATTGGGGTGACCCACTGACATAGCAAGTTTATGAACTTTTGTTTGTTCAATCAAGCTGGCGGTGCAATTGTGATTTATTATTATTTCTACATATGAAATTACACACTCCGTACACACCCAACCAAGCATCCCCCACTTCTCACTGACTGACCTAAGCTAAGGAGCCAGTCAATTATTGGTTCAGACCCTGGACAGCACTTGTTTATTGGTGTGTAAATTTATCGACCAACGAGAAAGAACAACCCAGGTTGTTCACCAAAAATGGTCCGGCTTCTAAATTTGCATTCTTGCCTTTCAAATAAAGATACCAAGAGAATGAAGAAAATTTGATAATAGGAGTAAATTAGAAAGTTGCTTAAAATTCCATGCTCTATCTGAATCACAAAAGAAAAAAATTGGATTCAGTGTCGCTTTAACAAAATATGTCTTTTTATATTTACGCTTTTTAAGTCACCAGTATGTGCAATAATTCACAGACTATACGTATATGCATTTGTGATTTTTTTTTTTAATGGCTGTCACATGATGCAGTGGGAGTGGACATAGACATAACTTTGAAATTTGTCAGAACAAAAACCTATTTCTCATTTGAAGTTCAGACTAAGGGGTAGATTTTTTTATGCTATGGATGCAGCTGTTTCCGTGCAAGCCTTCAGTTAATAAGCAGCGGTTGTAAGACCACTGCCCTTTAACTCATCCGCCACCTCTGACAGCAATTGGAATGATTGACACCGCCTGCTAGTGACTGATTGGCCGCAAATGTGCAGGGGGTGGAATTGCACAAGCAATTCACCAGAAATGCCTGTGCAATGATAAACGACAGCGTATGCTGTGAACATTTAGCGATGTCAGGCAGACATGTTTGCCACAGCGAATCATGTCCGTCCGATATTGCATAAATTTACCCCTAAGTGCAATTGCATTGCCTTGTTATCATGCATTTGTTGATTAGCAAATATACTGTATTTACTGGTCCTTTAAATGTATGGGTAGAGTTACCCCTCAGTTTGATGTATGTAGATTATCAGATAACTGGCATACGGCTTCTCTTCTATAATCTTAATTATCTATAATAATGATAATAGATGGATCATGTATGAGAGTTTGTAAGCCTAATGTCAAGCTAGAGTGTACATCAAAATTTGAGGAAGTTTCACAATTAATAGAAAACATACGGGTGAAACCCTTAATGGAAACTTAGTATTTGTAGGTTCAAAATTAGAAGGAGTTTGAACTTAAATGTTGTCTATTGTGGACTTGTTTGAAAAAAAAAATAACAACATTTTATTTGTCTTTGGAAGACGTGTATATCAAGCACAATAACACAAAATAATCCTGCTTGGGTGTTGATCAAACAAATCAATAGTCTTTCAAGAAGATAGCACTAAACATACTTAATTCATAGCGTAATGTATTTAATTGAGTTTCAGGGAATCACCTCCGTCCTCACATCATACAAACTTACAAACTGTAAACCAGCAACCCTATAATACATAAGAATTAATTTACATCAACTTCACTGTGTTCCCAAAACATGCCCACAACCAACGGCTCAGTCCCAGTGGTAGTGTGTGTCATCACAAGGCTCAACTTGTTACCATGCTGACCAGCAGTGTTTACTAAAAGCAAAATAACCGTCATGACCGTAACAATAAGACTCTTGTGAAATGCTTGTGCAATGCAGCCCCTATCACATTCGCGGCCAATCGGCCGCTAGCAGGGGGTGTCAATCATCCCAATCTGATTGCAGTCCGCCACAACTTAAGAAGCAGCGGTCTTACGACCACTGCTTCTTAACTTCTGTTTCTTTCTACCATATATCTTTCTACCTATTATCTATCTATCTATCTATCTATCTATCTATCTATATATCATCTATCTATCTATCTATCTATCTATCTATTTTCTATCTATATATCTTTCTGTGTATATAATAGCCCTGCTAAACACGGATATAAAATATTAAAAAGATGGCTTTGATATTTGATGGAATGTGTAGTACTCTCTGATGTTTTATACCTGACTTCTGATCACTGATTTCATATGTCTGATGCCTGACTCCTGATGGCTGACACCACTCCCTGATTCCTTATACCTGAAACCTCATTCCTGATACCTTATCTCTAACTCCTGAGGTTGAGAAATGATTCCTCAAGTTTGGTTTCTGACCACTGATATTTCCCTCCTAACTCCTAATACCTGCTTTCTAAAGCCTGAGGTAAGGAGATATTTGTGCAGAGGTATTATGGAGGTTTAGTTGATAACTGATGGCATTTAAAAATATGGAATAGAAAGGATGGTGTTTTAGAGGAAGACAGATACATATTTGGATACAATTACACATTACATTTGTAGAGGTTCAAAACCATTTTCTGGCACTTTTGCATGTCTTTGGCTTTTTGGATGTTGTATAAAATCTGTCTTAATATATGAGCAGATAGGTCCATTAAAGGTGCCAGACTTACAGTAGATCTATATAATACCTGTACCTTGCTAAAGGAAGGATTAATATAACATGCAGTGTTTTAGGCTGTAGGTTGTTATTTACTTATCAGAATTCATTCTATATTCTTATTCAAACACTGAATACTTGTGGTTTCTTGTTTTGATACATATTCTGGGAAATAAAGTTGGCCCTGCTTCCTGTTGTGACCCCAGTAACCTGACCTTCTGCTTCTGATATTGACTTCTTACCTGACAAAAATTATATCAATCAGCGACACAGTCATTAAAGGGATAGTAAAGTCCAAATTAAACTTTCATGATTAAGATAGGGTATGTCATTTTAAAAAACTTTCTAATTTACTTTTATCATCAAATTTGCTTTGTTCTCGTGGTATTCTTAGTTGAAAGATAAACCTAGGTAGACTCATGTGCTAATTTCTAAGCCCTTGAAGGTGCCTCTTATCTGAATGCATTTGGCAGTTTTTCACAGCTAGAGGGCGTAAGATCATGTGTTTCATATAAATAACATTGTGCTCATGCACGTAAAGTTATTTAAGAGTCAGCACTAATTGCCTGAAATGCAAGTCTGTCACAAGATCTGAGATAAGGAGGCAGTCAGCAGAAGCTTAGATACAAGGTAATTACAGAGGTAAAAAGTATATTTCTATAACAGTGTTGGTTATGCAAAATTAGGGAATGGTAAACAAGGGATTGTCTATCTTTTTAAGCAATAAAGTTTTTGGTGTTTACTATCCCTTTAACATAAGCTGGAGATTCATCATTGCATCATCACTCTTAAAATGATATCTCTAATTACAGTTATGATGTCACCAATAAAAAGAAATATTAAACTTCTATGGAAGCGTTGTGCATTATCACCTAGCGACTTCACTGTATGTCACTCTCTATTCACAGCAAGACTTCTGTATTAAAACATTGCCCTATAATTGTAGCACCTCATTAATAACTGAGAACAACAAAAAACCCTTAATATTAGCATTGCAACTCCTCATCCAACAACAAATCTTTCCCTTTAAAGCTAAATTCTTATTTTTACTTGAAATGGGCTTCCTTCTCTTGTGAAAAAGAGCATTCAGAGTCCAATGTGGCGCTTAGACTTCTGTTAAATATTTATACAACAAATCTGTTCCTGGCAACTCATTATCATACACAAAACAAAGCAAAACAGAGAAGAACACAGTTTTAATTATGTGAACAACAACAGGATTAAGCCATTGAATCAAATTTGAAAACCAATAATGTTATTTATTAAATTGCTCACTGAAGTCTCATTCTATCTCATTGTATTTCGATGTGCATTGCTACATAATATTGCAATACATTCTGGTTGTCTAATGTCGATCACTTACCATAAAATACATCTACCAATCAGCTGTCTTTGTTCTCGGTACATTGACTGTTCTCTGCAGACCTCTTGTACAAACAGCACGAGAAATTGTAATTTCCAAATTAATTTATATGCAGATATTCATCTAAATGGCAAAGCTTTTTATTCACAAATTATCATCTGACTTTCAAATCAGAACAGACATACGGTTCTCTGGAAGTAAATATATTGGACGCTACACAGTGAGAATCAATGCACTGCAAATTTCTTTGAAAACATTTAACATTTGTATTGGCAATTTAGAATAATTTGAGAGTTTCAGATTCTGAAAACTAACGGTGAACGCAAAGCAGTAAAATCAGTAATGATGTCAATATGCTGAAATATAACTCAATAAAGCGCTAACGTCAAATGCTTATTAGTCGTAAAATTGAAATCCAAAAACATAATTTTGTTGAAAGGAGTATAAAACTCAAAATGTCATTTCAACATAATTTAATTAATAAAATGAAACAATATTGCAAAACAAAATGATTTAATGTGCTTGTTTTTGCTATTTGCTTTTGCTGTATAAATTATTTTGTATTCATGCTGTCTACAGAGGCCAATAAGCAAAGTGTCCCCTAGATTACTAGTTTTGCATTATGGCTGTGCGCAAATAGCACATGCGCTATGGTTTTTGCGCTCTTTTTGTTGCGCAGGTATTACAAGACTGAAAAGAACATTGTTACGCATCGTGTTAACATGAATACCACGTTTATTTTACTTGCGTATTCAGGACTGCGTAATGGATTCCCCATAGAGATCAATGGAAACAGGAAAAAACAACAGATTTTTAATCTAACACTCAATACACATTGCTCTGTCACACTACCCATACAACTTAATGGACAGAAATAATAATCATGTCAAATGTACAAACAACAATCGCTCACACAACATAGCATATTCACATTCAACAATCACAATTATTTTCAACAAATACTACATTCAAACATTTACACAAAATGAGGATTTACAAAATACGTTTGGATCTGCATCACAGAAGAAAATAATAATAATAAGAAATTACACACTTATACACAAAGGAAACATTCACATTGGCGATTAGGAAGGATTTCACAAAAATAATTATTTACAACAGTTAAATACGATAGGATCAAAGTTTATTATTAAGATTTTGCGATACTAAATTATGCTAATGTTCGGCAAACAATCACTATGACATCATCACATTATAGACATTCCTTAAAGACATATGTGGATTCAGAAACTTAATCTGAGCATGCGCAAATTCAAACTACTCCACATTGCACACATACAAATCTTCACAACAGCACACCTGGACCTCGTTTACATTGCAAACCGGTACATCATTAAGCATTTACATAGGGTATATTAGCACGCTCTGAACATGAATATGTTGACTGTATTGCCTTTTTGAGACAGGTACAGATCTAGGCGTCGTTAGAGTTAGTGATAGTCAGAGAGAGATAGTGAGAGAGTTAGTGAGAAATAGTGAGAGTGATAGTGAGTGAGATAGTGAGAGAGATAGTGAGAGAGATAGTAGAGATAGTAAAAGATCGAGAGAGAGAGATAGACAGAGTGTGTGTGAGAGAGAGTTGAAGTTGTGTACGAATCTGTCTGGGTGAGTGTGCGAGTGCTGCTTTGTTTTTCATTCCATACACATAGTTAAACATATTTACATTCATTTACACACAAACGCATTCAATACCTACATACACATAGCAATAATACTACGTACTCACATACACTCCATATCCCATTCCCTTTAAACCTATACCCATCCCATATACCCTTCCTTCCTGTCAGGGTTTTTTCCCTGTTGTGTTTGCCATGTGCTGCTGGCAGCCATTTTACTTGCCTCTCTTCCTGACTCTGGTGCATACTGTGTGATGCTGCTCATTTCCTGCACTTCCTTTTATGGCCAGACTGGTGTACATCATCCGTGTGAGACAGGATGCAGTCTCAGAATTGTGATGTCATCACTTATTATTTAAAGGGCCTCTGTTCAGTATGCTTTGCCCTTGCTTTGTCTCAGACTTGTTTGTGAGAGCTCCTGTGTATTACCTGGCTGTCTGATGTCCCTCCTGGTTCCTGATCCCTGGCTTGTTCCTGACTCTGCTGTTCTCCTTGTTCCTGATTCTGTCTCATCTGACTATTCGCTTTGGCTCCTAACTCGGCTCGTCTGACTATTAGTTCTGGTTTTGATTCCTGGCTTGTTATTTGACTTGTGGGCTTTTTATTATTTTTTGCTATTAATAAAGGTGTGATTATTTTTGCACTTCTTGTCTCAGTCGGATTCCTGGCACCCTGACATTACGCAAGGGCCATGAATCCTGATGGTGCTAATAATCCACCTTTACCTGCCATAATTTCCAGGATGGATGAACAGGATCACCGTTTGGATCAATTTGCACTATCCCTGCAAACCCTGCTGACTCGCACTGTACATTTGGACCAAAGTGTCCCGCAAGTTATGGCTGCTCCTGTTTCCGCTGCTGCACCTAGTCCTAACATTGCTATTAATAAAGGTGTGATTATTTTTGCACTTCTTGTCTCAGTCTGATTCCTGGCACCCTGACACTTCACTCATAATCTCACACAAAACATATCTAGAGTTATAAGCTGTTGATTTAATACCAACTTATTGTTTACACACCCAATTTTTTCCATTTTTATACGTTTGTCTGTGTTTCTTCCTACCCCTTACTATTTTTTCTAAAACTCACACTTTGAGCACTATTTGGTTTATTTCTTTATTTTGACCCACTTTCATTTGTGCACTTTCACCTTCTGAAAAAGTATGGCAGCGGGGAGGAGGAGTAGGGATGAGTTTAGAGACTAGATTAGGAACGAGATTAGGAATGAGATTAGGGATGAGATTAGGGGCGAGATTAGGGAAGACAGTGGAAGAGGAAGGGGGAGAGGAATTAGAGAGGAAGTGGGAGAGGTCAGGGTGCATGGGCCAAGCCACCCTGTTGAAGATGAACAAGTGGCTGGGCCCAGTGGCGCAAGGCAGGAGCACATAGAGGGCACAATACAGTCTGGAGAATAGAGGCTCACATCACATGGGAAACCCAGGCAGAGGGATGAGAGGTATAGCACGGAAGAGAAGGAGACCTTTATAATAGCCTATATAGAGAGGGCTATGAGGCTGCAAGCACCGAAAGCCACCCCTGCAGCAAAGAAAAAGTTGTAGGAGGAGATCAGGGATAATGTCAATGCAGTGGGGAGCTTCAGGAGGGACTTGAGGTCTATACAGCACCGCTACCGGGACTGCAAAAGCGAGCTAAAGAAAAAAATGTTGATGGAGAGGCAAGCAACTACCAGGACTGATCGTAGGCCGAAGCAGAGATTTATCTATAGCCGCTGGGAGGAAATGCTGTGTCCCAACATCTCCGAGGTGGCCCTAGTCAGGATCTAAGGAGGGATCGATACCGGGGACCTGCACTTCTCATCTTCTGGTAAGGACATTCAATAATCACTTTTCTTCAACCTCATAACTCATTTACATGAGGGTCTTCCTACAAGAAATGCAGGAATCCCAGAGGGCACAAGAGAGACACAGTTCATGAAGAACACAGTGAACACCATGATAGAAGCACAGAGAAACATGTTTTAAATGTTTTTAAATAACATATTCTAGGTCCTCCGGGAGGTGAACAGCAGACCCTATCCAGAAATGGTAAGACCACAAGAGCCTGGACCATCAGCTCCTGTCCCATCAGATCCTGTGCCTCCTCCATCATCTCCATCTCATTCATCTCCTCCTCTGCCTCGATAAATCCCTAATCTCTCACAGTACTCCTCCTCCCCCTCTTCCCCAACTATCTCCAAGGAGGACATGCTTGAGGAGACCTTTGACCACTCCAGAGCCTCCCTGTCTTGGGAAGAAGGGAAGGAGGAAGTAATTTTGTTAATATATTTTTTGCTTTTAATTTAAAGTTAATGTGTAAAGGATAATTATGTGATGATGTTGTGTTCTTACACTTGTGGAGCACACTCTGTCATGGAGGCAGATTGTTTGCAGAGTGTGTTTTACAAGTGTCATGAGACAACATCATCACATGCTGTCCCTGTTGATTAGATTGATTTGGTTTTGTGATGTGATGTCCAAACGTGTTCTCCTAATACAAACCAATGACATGGAAAAGGAAAAACATTCTAAAACAACTTAAAAAACACGCCATAGATATAGCAATGCTTCAAGAAACACATCTTAAAGAATAAGAGATCAATAAGCTTAAAACAGGGTGGGTGGGAGAGGTAGTTGCAACACCATGTGCAACAAGAAAAAAGGGAGTGGCAATATTGCTTAATAAAGCATTGGAATATAAAATTATAACAAAAGAATTAGACACAGAGGGAAGATTTATTATCTAGCAGATTAAAATAAAAGAAAGATCTTTAATATTGTGCAATATCTATGGCCCCAATAAACTAGACACAGTTTTCTGGAATGGAATACAAGTAAAATTATTGAATTATAGCACAGAGAATATAATCCTTGCAGGAGATTTGAATATGGTAATGTACCCGACGCTAGATAGATTAAAAACACCACCAAACAGAAATAGTAAACAAGAAACTAAACTATTAAAGGATTTATGTAAAAACTTAAGACTTAAAGACATCTGGAAGATACAAAATCCAGACACACAATGCTTTACATGCATATCACATAGCCACAAAACTATGTCGAGAATAGACGCTTTTCTAATATCTGAAAATCTCCTGGGCACAGACATATTGGCGGATATTAATGACATTTTAATATCTGATCACGCCATCATCTACCTTAAATTTCAGTTTAGCAAACTTAAAAGAGATCCTGCAAAATTCTTTTTCCCTACATATCTCTGCTCTAATGTACACTTTAGGGGGTGGATTAAAAGAAAATGGAATGAGTACTGTTACTTAAATAAAGAATATGAAAATAAACATGAAATATTCTGGGAGGCTTTCAAAGCTGTTATTAGAGGGGAAGTAAAGGCTTATTTATTTAAAAGTAAAAGAATTGCACAACAGAAGGAGCTTCAGCTAGCAGGACAATTGCAAAATTGTTACAATGCCTATTTAAGTGACACTTCTAGAGACCTATGGGAAAAAAAACATAAAAGCCAAACAGATAAGAGAAATTTTTCTCAGCCAAAAATTAAGAGAGGAAGAACTTAGAACAAGAGCGTTCTTTTATAGATACAGCGGAAGAGCAGGGAAATTTTTAGCAAACTTGGTTAAATTAAAGAAGAAAAAACATGCCATAGAGGCAATTAAAGGGGGAAATGAGAGATTGCCGAACATGGAAGAAATAAATAGAAGTATACATGAGTATTTTAAAAAGATCTATACTGCTAACACCGTTAATTATGAAGATAAACTAGAATTCTGTGACAAAACTAGATTACCGGTGATAGATAAAGAAGGATTTGAAGAATTAAACAAACCAGTAACACAAGAAGAAATTAAAAAAGCAATAGATAGAACAGCAACAAATAAATCACCAGGTCCTGACCAGATACCAATTGAGCTATATAGTGAAGAAATAACCCCAACATTGGAAAGACTTTTTAACACAATATTTATAAAGAATAAAATGTCTAAATATTTGACAGCATCATTAATTTCACTAGTTCTTAAAAAAGAGAAGGACCCAGAAAAGATAGGGTCATATAGACCAATCTCATTATTAAATAATGACTATAAAATATTCATGAGTGTCATTGCACAGAGATTGAAGAAAGTGATGGGTTCTTTAATACACAGAGATCAAGTGGGCTTCATGCCAAATAGAAGTTTAACAACCAATCTGAGGAGGTTACAATTAGTGATTGATTATTATTGGAATCAAACTAAAAAGAAAGCCAAAAGAAAACAAGTAGATGTGGCAAATACATCTATTGACACAGAAAAAGCTTTCAATATGATTACATGGGATCACTTATTTACAGCAATAGAAAAATTTGAGACTACAGGTCCCTTCCTCACATTGGTCCAGTTGATCTATAAAGAACCGATGGTCACAATTGTAGTAAATGGTAATATGACACCTAGCTTTGTATTGCAAAAAGGAACCAGACAAGGATGCCCTTTATCACCATATTTATTAAATTTAGCTATTGAGCCCTTAGCCATACTTCTAAGAAAGGAAATTGAGGGGGTCTGGTTGGGGAAAAGAAGAGTCACTCTATTGTTATACTCAGATGACCTGTTGGTCTTTATAAAAGATACAAAGAAAAACATTCCTATCGTAATTCAGATATTTGAAACATTTAGTAGGTTTTTGGGGTATAAAGTCAATATAAAAAAGTCAGAGATTCTTTGGTTATATAAATAGAAAGATAGTTACAAGAATCCGCCGTTTAAAGAAGCAAAGGAAAAATTGAAATATTTAGGTATTGTATTAGCTAGAGATCCAGATAAGTGGTACGTATTAAACTATCCTCAAATATAGATGAAAATGTCCAAAGATCTGACAAGATGGGCACATTTTCCATTGAATCTCTCAGGTAAAATTAATTTAATTAAAATGGTATTATTCCCTAAAATTCTGTATCTTTTACAAAATTTACCGATTTTTATTAAATCCAAGGATCTTAGAATGTTTAAACAAAATTGTAGAAAATTTTTGTGGGGTGAAAAACGCAGAGCTCTTTCCCTCCAAAATTTGATGCTTCTAAAGTCCGGGGGAGGTCTAGCATTTCCAGGTCTAGAAATTTATAATTTAGTATGTATGGGGAAATTTGTATTGGAATGGTTGACAGAAGTGGACCATCATGTGGTAATGAAAGTGGAAGAACAACTAGTTTCCCCATACTCTTTAAAGACCCTTGTTCATTGCAGGGAAAAATTGCCAGAAAAAAATCAAAAGCTTAAAAACGATAAAAAACATGATTTATGCATGGCATAAATTATTAAAAATATTAAAGATTAACCCTAAATACTCAAAATATTTGACAATAAGGGGGAATCCAGAGTTCATACCTGCAATAGATTTTAAAGCATTTGAGAATTGGAAAACCAAGGGCTTAATGTTTGTACACCAATTAATAGACAATGAAACCAAAGGTTGTAGAGCTTTCAGGATTTACAAAATGAATTTGGAATTTCCAATAAAGAATTTTATTCATATCTACAAAAAAGACATTTATTTGATTAAATAAATAAAGATAATGTAGAGGACAAACAGGAAAATTTGAAGATAGTAATAAATCTTTATAAACAAGGCAACTACTACATCTCTTTTTTTATAAAACAATCAAAAAGTTCCAAGAGGTGACAAAAATAGGAGCACTTATCGTCCAGTTGGTATCAATCAGTAGAGAGACTTCAAAAAAGTTTCGACCTTGTGGATAGAGCGACGCTATCAGTTGCCTGGAGAGAATCGCATGTTAAATTGGTAAATAAAGTTTATATTATGCCAGCAATGAAAGCAAAGTGGGATAAAATACCTATAAATAAATGTGATAAATGTAGTATGCCACTGGTAGATTTCGATCATTGCATTTGGAGCTGCCCAAATATTCAAAAATTCTGGTGCAAACTTAATTATTGGTTAAATAACATTAATAAAGAAGAGATCAAGTTAGATATTTATGAAACACCCAGGCGCTACGTAAATTTTACATTTGTAAATACAGTTATATTGATAGGGAGATAGTTAATTTTGAAGCAATGGAAAGCAAAAAAAGGCCCTAACCTGATGGAATGAATCAATAAAATTAAACAACCTCTGATAGTGGAACAATATGACACGGAGATTAAATCAGAATCACAGGTTAAGCATTTCATTAGCAAATGGAAAAAGTTTACTCAGGCATTATGTGAAGAGTAACAAATGTGGGTGCTATAACCCTTTAGAGAATCAGAAGCAATAATTAATGCAATTGCAAGAAATTAATTCCCAAATTTGATAGAAGTCATTAGGCCAATGGAAACTCAAACACACGAGTAAAGGGAAGGCAGCGAGAGAGAGAGGTTGTTTTTTTTTTTTTCCTTTCTTGTGTTTTTTTTTTTTTTTTTTTCTTTTAAGGTATGGTTTAAACTGGGGAATCTAATACAACTCAGAATATAAGTTAGCTAACAAAGGAAAAGTACGCCAAGAATATATGCAATTGTTTTATATATTTTTAAGCTAAATTGAAATAATGAATCTAAGCCAGAGTTCTGTGTGATTTAACAATGGCTTTAGTAGGCAGCCCTCCGAGGCGCTCTTTGCTGGTATAGTAATCTGTATATTGCTTCACTGACAGGCAGCCCGCCTATAGTGGACTTTTGTTTTTTTTTGCTGTTTTTCTTTTTTTGGTTGTTTTGGAAACAAATAAAAAGATGATTAAAAAAAAAACAACCATAACAATTATACATGATGGCAGATCACTGTGTTGATGCTAACAACATAGGTTAAAAAGAAGATTTGCTAACATATACAAATCCTCATTTAATGACGTATTAGTATATCTACATGTGCTTGTTAAATAAAACAAAGATTTGATCCTTATATATATTCCAAATGGATTAGGCACTCCAAACGAGTAAGTTGTACTATGTCTTACTATGTATTCATATATTTTTTATTTTTTTTTATTGAGGTACTAAGAATAGGCATACAAACAGTATAGATATACAAGGGGAATTGCAAAACAGTAGATTGTCATATCATCCAGAGGGAAAATATCCAGTCCATCTTAGTTCTGTAATAACATGTAAAATCCTCTGCACAACATCCCCACAAAATAATGAACATTGAAAGATAGTCAAATCCATACATAGTGCCTATATAAAAGCTAGCCTTCCACAACAAACCCAAAAGGCCACTCTTGTGCCTTAAACAAGAAAATAAGTCTGAAAGTAAGGGAAGGTGTAATAGAGACCACTTTTGGATCTCCCTAGGATAACCTCAGATTTTATGTTTTGTTAGTTATGCAACCAAGTAACATACTATAATTAATAAACTTTTATATTATGTAGAGACCCTGTGTACCTATCCAAAAACACACAAACAGATATTGGTCACTCTTGAGTTCGATGTTTGTCACATATTTTATAGTAGGCATATATCTTTAAGAGTTAGAAGCCAAGAAGGGAGAATATGTTAAATTCGTATGCAAGTCCATAAATCCACATCGCCAAAATGTCAGTGTAAATAAAAGGGGTGAGGGCAATCTTGAAGTAAACAACTAACTGACTGTGCAACAGAGCTAAGCTGGAGTTATTTACCAGAACCAAATAAAAAACACCAGGAGCTAGGCCAATTTATATACTATATATGAAAGGTCTCAGTCAAGATCAACTTTGTGTCCATAAGCCTAATAGAATACTACATCCGCTATCTAAAAAATATCAGTTTAATCCCCTAACTTCAATGAAATGAGTATGCCTCTGCTGTCTCGGCCGCTGACAGATCAGCATTGGGAGTATGATACATAGGGGTAAGAATATAAAATGGAGGATGCTACAAGGTTATGGGAAGTAAAAGCATAATAAAAGCTCAGTGAAAATGTGGATACAGGGAGTGTTGAATATCCTCTGGCCCCCTATGTTGGTTCTACCCAACACAGAGAGGCCATATGCATGGGTGTATTGTCTACCCTGAGATAAATCTCTGTGACATCTAGTAGTATAGCTGAGTTAAAGCATCATGTGCCTATGTTGGTGTTTTGCTCTGAATGGAAATAACATTGAGTACATTGGCAGTAGATATAGAACATAGAGGGTTATACATACTTTTAACCTATTAGAGACCTTGCAAGGGGAATTAAAGTTGCCATGCAAGCAGTACACACAATTTAAATGATCAAGACAACAAGCCATATAGACTAAAAGTATATACAAGGGGGGGGGGGGGAGTATGAATACAGACATAGATAATCAGAGTGATAAAACCTATCTAAGATAGTTTGTAATATTTGCTATAGTGCTCAAACAATTACCCCCAAACTTCAGGCCTTAATGCGTCATTAGGATTCTAGTATGCTTGATTTGTACCGGTATAGAGACCCTAGTTATAAAGAGAAAAGAGTCCCCCTGAGGATGTGGCAATAGAAGAACAGTCCCAATGTTCATCTGGAAACGGCTTAGAAGGTATTAAGATGTCTCTGTACCGTCTCTCACATCTCTGTTGCCCTTTTGGGTTTTCTATCTTCATCATATGCTGGAACGCTGTGACAGACTGACCCCAGCAGCGGAGCGTCTCGTGATCAGGGTAAGATAATGCCTCTGCTTGATCTTCAGGATCTCCACGCAGACCGATTCATGGCCTGCTGTAAACTCTCCGTTCTGTGTCAGGTAGGATGAAATTAGACTGCAATGCTCCTTCACTGGCCGGCTGAAGGGATTAGCTTCTGTAGAGCAAACCGAGACCTCAGCGCTCTTCAGCCTCAGCTCGCTGTAATTACCACCTTCAATGTGCTCGCCAGGCGCCTCTAGCACTTAAAATTGCAGGTAGGGAAGGGTTGCTGAGTGGCCTTCATGATGGGAATGTGAATCTCTGCTAGTGTCCTCTGCCGCTATTGTGGTATCATGTGTGATAAGTTCGTTAGGGCCAAAACATCGGTCCACCAGTCGATGTAGCCTGAGAAAATGCTCCTCTAGAAGTACAGAAATTGCTTCCTGAATGTGCTTCATGCTGAATGCTGAGTCCCACAGAGTTAGTAGGTAGTACCTGACTGCGATTCAATACTTCAATAAAGCACACTTAGTGCATCTTAACGACAGGGCCAAGGGTGTCCCGCCGGGGGTATAGTGAAAGGCCAAGATCTCATAACGGCTCCAGGCACTGATGCCAGCAGCGATTCCAATAACTGCAGGTATAAAAAGTTGTGGCTTCCAAAATATAAAACAATGCTTGTAAATAGTTACATGGATTGATCTGCACAAAGGTAGATTTTTAAGATTATCAAAGAAAAGCTGTAGCAGCACACAGCTATGCGACTGAACATGGCCGCTTCCCCGAAGTTCCCCATGTATTCATATTTCAAGAAAGAAGACTCAGTGTTTCTTCAAATACACTGTTACTTTGGATGTAACCCACCACACCAGAGAAGTTGTGATTAGTTGCTATTTTTATTCTACTATAACCCTCATAATTTTGGCACTATTGAAATATGTATTACATATACCATGTCATAAATCATTTAAATTAATTTGTCTTTTTTAATAGTTTTACCTGTCTTTTTCCTATCATGATAATCATATATTCTTAACAAATATGACAGCCTAGCTAAAACATCCCAGGCACCTGATAGCTATTTGATATCCAGAAGTATAATTATATTTTCCTAAGAATCATTAATGTATTTGTGTGAAGATATGTTTTGATTGTGGCAGAATTACTGACATTGTAATTGGGCTGTAAGTGTCAGCAACGGGAAATGTGCTGAAAATGTAATGGAAATGAAAAAATAATTAAACATTTCTGTCTATAAAAAGACTATTTCTTGGCAGTATACATTTTAGATCTTTGCAATAAATGTTACATTTTTGTTAAACTAAAATAAGATAGGACCTCATTAGTTTTGATACAAGGAGTTTATAAAGATCAGTTGATACTGTCAAAAAACAAAAAAGTATAATATAATTCCTTTTTAACATTCATATGTTACCTTTAAACAATCAGATATTATATTTGATACTAAAATTACATGTACATTTGAAGCTAAGTGTTCGGCATCAGTAATGTTGTATTAAAACCCAAATATAGGTATCGATTTTGATTATCTAGTATTAAGACTAAAGGATTCATTCCAATATATTGGTTGATTTGTATTCGGCAGATTGTTGGCAGAAAAAGGGCACTTTTCATTTCTACACAAACACAGTTGCGGGGTTATTATATGGAGCCAAAAAGTTATTGGCGATAACAATCCATGTTCTCAATACTTTTCAACATGATTTTGAGAACATTTTACTTTGATCAAATTTGACACCTAAAGGTACTAGATAAATTCCTGAAATGTCTTTTTGCCATATTTCAAAGTATTCTAATGCATTTTGGAATCCTTTTATGCTACTTATGTAAAATAATGGCTACAAATGACATCGTTGAGGTGTATTTGGATAATGGATAAAGAATCAATAACTCTCGAATCATCACTATTGTACAGCCCATTTGCATTGGACAGGACATATATTTACATAAGTATTTAATATATGATATCCCCCATAGCTAATTGGATCTGTCGAAGAAGTGAGGAAACAGAAATTGTAACCGCAAGATCAAGAAATGTTATGGCAAAAAGTTCCTGTGTGAAGAGGAAAAAATAAAGGCACCACATAGGATAGTATGTCTTGAACTCGTACAAAGAGGTACAAACAGGATAAAGACCCCCCTAAGGGTGGCTACTCACAAGACACAGCGGCACATATAAAGTGCCTAGCAGGACAAGACGGGACCAGTACAGTCGCCTGCCAGACTTTCACCGGCAACCGGAAGTTCCAGAAGATCAGTCGCGTGACCGGAGAGGTCAAACTCAGGAGCAGAGGATAGGAACCAATGGAGATCCTAAGACTGTGATGGCACAAATAGGCTGACAGCTCACACAAAGCACTAGTAGCAAATTGTTTGCCAAAGAATGGTTATTACCAGTAATAAAATTGTTACAGTCCTCCATAACAAAATTTTTTTAAAGTATCAATTGGATATAGATACAAAAACAAGTGAGTAGAGTAAAAGGGAGTTTATTTAAAATATAATAAAACACACAACGTGTTTCTCAGCAATGCCGTTTCATCAGCCTATGGGGATTTTTGTAGATAAATCATTTGATACATTGTACTAAATGATTGAGATCAACCTCTAAATTATTAGGATCCAGGGGGTCAATTATAATCCTATGGAAAAACGTATCTAATGATTTTCTACAAATAATCACCATTACACTCTATGGGGATGTTTTGTAGGTAAATCATGTAATACATTTTTCTAAAGCATTATAATCCCCTCAAAATGTAAACACTCAACTGAAAACAGACAAAACACAGTAGTTTGCCCTATGGGATGGTATCCGTATACCTCCACTGATGGTGCCATATAGGCTAAAATGTATATCTGGGGTTAGCTGTAAAAATCCTTTTTCAAAAGATAATTGCTTCATATTTTAGGGGCTTGACTGTGATTGGGGTCATAATGATATTCTATAGAAAACTATTTGTGAAAGGCACAAAGAAGGTAAAGGCTTTGCTTTGGGTGGGTACCATATGACAACCTATAAAGCTCTGTCCTAAATTATTGGAGTTGGAAAACACATCATAAACAGAATTAATTCTGTACACAACCCACCATTGTTCTCTACTAGAGTATTTTTATGTGATTTTAAATAAAATAACATTTGGACAAATAATGCTAACAAACAAACATATCAGTCACAATCATTTAAAAAAACGTATGTAACGTTTTCTGCACGTTAGCGAACCCGATGCACGATAACTTCAGGACTTAACATATCATTAACTTCTTCTCCCCAAATAACTGAAATGGAGCACGCTTTAAAAAAAACATCACTTATCGCTCGGCTGACCATATTGCCGCTTTAAAAAGGACACATATGAAAAATACATATGTTAGGGCTGCTTTCACGGCTGTTTAAAGAATTTTTTTGTTCATATGTGTCCCTTCTTAAAGCGGCAACATGGTCAGCCTACTTATCGCTCTCACGCTAACCCGACACCATGTTAGACCTACAGCACTAAACACAAAGGTAGTTATGAATATTTCACATTCCAAAGTTCTTCACATAGAAGAAAATGTTCTCTTCACTTTATATATATATATTAAAAGAGGAGCCAGGGACTGAACAGTTGCTGAATTCTAATTACTATAAGGTATTTTAAGCTCTAATGTTTCACTGAAGCTTGTCATTCTTGTGGTCTATGTATCTTCTTAAAATTGATTATTAGTTGCAATCATTCTGGCACAGGAGTGATAGAACGTCCACAATTGGTGCCGCTAAATCTCTGAGCTATGACAATGCTTGCTGCATGGGGATATTTTAATGCATGAGTTTTTATTGACTGCTAGACTTATAGCTCAGCACTGTAAATACAAAATCCAGCTAAAACATTCATGAAAAGAATACAGCCTCGTATCTCTATTGATTGCAGGACTAAGCTCTGGGCAGGCACCATTGTTATGAAATCTTTCAGTAGTTCTCTATATTTATTGTTTGACCAAGAAAGCTTCTTATCCCAAATTCTCTATCTAAAAGTGACAAAAAGATATACTTGGCTTTAGGCTCATTTACAGTGATCCCAATACACATTATGGGAAACAGATTATAAAAATGTTTAATCTTAAAGGTACAAATACATTGTTTACCGATACATGGTGTAGAATGAGAGAAATATACAATTATTTAAGGGACACAATACATTTTGTAGGCAGCATCTTTTTAACAATTAATACTATAACTTTAAGGGACATGATACGTTCTCCAGGCAGCATCTTTGTAACAAATAATACTATATTTAGGGAGGCAGAACTATGAATTTTTGACATTCAAATGGATGGGCAAATGTTCTCTTTCATATTTGATTCATGATTCAAAGGCTTACGGCTAGATTACAAGTTTTGCGGTAAGAGCTGCTTGGTACTAACTTGCAAGTTATTGTCACCGCTTCCCTCCCTACAACGCTGCTATTAAAGGTTTGCAAAAGCCCGGCGTTAGCAGGCAATAAGTGAGCGTAAAGCAAAATTGAGCTCCTTACCGCACTCCAATACCAGCGCTGCTTTGAGCTGGTTTTACGTGCTTGTGTACGTTTTCCACATAGACATCAGTGGGGAGAGCCGGCTAAAAAAAAAGCCTAACACCTGCAATAAAGGAGCTTAAAGCTCCGCAACGCAGCCCCATTGATTCCTATGGGGAAAGAAAATTTATGATTACACCTAGGGTTGCACCGATACCATTTTTTTAAGACCGAGTACAAGTACCGATACTTGTTTTCAAATACTCGCCGATACCAATTACCGATACTTTTTTTAATGTCATGTGACAGTTTACCAAGCACAATACAGACTAATTATTTAAGATTCCTTCTTTATAATTATGAAGGACTGTAGCTCAAAAGACATTATAAAATAATAAAACAGTTTTATTTGTCACAAAGTTCACAGAACATGTTTAGAAATAAAAATATTACAATAAAATATACAATAAAATATATTAACAACAACAATAAATAACAAATATAAAATTGCAACCAACCAAAAGTGCCATACAGTAAAAAACAGAACAGAATACTGTTTAATCATGGTGAACAACACTATGGGCTAGATTACATTTGACTGGCAAGCTTTTCCAATGCTCTCATTACACGTCCTACTCCATTAAAGGCTATGGAGTTGGAAATGTGAACAGAGCATTGGTTAAGCTTACCAATCAAATGTAATCTAAATCTAGTCCTATAATTGCAGGATGAGTGTTCATTGGGATTAACTTAATTTTTCCTATGAGTACTATTCCTGCAATTATATAAGCTAAGATGTTCCTCAGAGTACAGTATGTTTTGAACATAATTGTGCAAGATGAGAACTAGCAGTATAAAAGGCAATCTAGCAATTAAAATAATTTTTCAATAGTTAGTGGCAAGTTCTTTTTAAGGAACAGAACAGAAGCATCTCTGCATATTCAGCTATAAGTCTGTTTTTGCTATCAGTAAGGAGGTTCAACTTTCCACACTACTGCATGGGGCAGAAAGATATTTTTGGGCCATTTTAGCCAGAGCTGAAAATCTCAGTTTATTAACTGCCCAGTACTTCAGGGGTTTGTCTGAACGCAGTACAGTGATCTCCCCTACAATAATACAAATAAGAGCAATTTGTATTGGCAGAACAGTAGTAAACAATTTTTAGTTTAGTCTCCACTCCAGCTTTAAATGAAATGGGAACATGCAGTTTGAAAAAAACACCACAAGATAGCATATGGGTAGTAAGTGGAGGTATCGATTTAAGTATCAGTGCATTTGCACGAGTACAAGTACTCATGCAAGTACTTGGTATCGGTACCGATACCGATACTAGCATCGGTATCGGTGCAACCCTAATTACACCTAACACCCTTACATAAACCCTGAGTCTAAACACCCCTAATCTGCCGCCCCTGACATCACCGACACCTACATTACACTTATTAACCCCTAATCTGCCATCCCCAACACCTACATTATACTTATTAACCCCTAATCTGCCGCCCCCAACATCGCCGCCACCTACCTACACTTATTAACCCCTAATCTGCCGCCCCTGACATCGCCGCCACCTACATTACAGTTAATAACCCCTAATCTGCCATCCCCGACACCTACATTATACTTATTAACCCCTAATCTGCCACCCCCAATGTCGCCACAACCTATCTACACTTATTAACCCCTAATCTGCCGCCCCCGCCACCAACATTATACTTATTAACCCCAATCCGCCGCCCCCGACAGCACCGCCACCTACATTATACTTATTAACCCCTAATCTGCCACCCCTAACATCGCCACCACCTACTTACATTTATTAACCCCTAATCTTCCGCCCCCAATGTCGCCGCCACTATACTAAAGTTATTAACCCCTAACCCTAAGTCTAACCCTAACCCTCACACCCACTAGCTTTAATTAATTACAATAAATCTACATAAAACCTTCTATTAATAACTAAATAATTCCTATTTAAAACTAAATACTTACCTGTAAAATAAACCCTAAGCTAGTTACAATATAACTAATAGTTATATTATATCTATCTTAGGTTTTATTTTTATTTCACAGCTATGTTTGTATTTATTTTAACTAGGTAGAATAGTTAGTAAATAGTTATTAACTATTTACTAATTACCTAGTTAAAATAAATACAAATTTACTAGTAAAATAAAACCTAACCTGAGTTACACTAACACCTTACCTTACACTACAATAAAATCAATTACATTTACTAAATACAATTAACTAAATTACAAAAAAACAAACACTAAATTACACAAAATAAAAAAGAAATGATCAAATATTTAAACTAATTACACCTAATCTAAGAGCCCTATGAAAATAAAAAAGCCCCCCTAAAATAAAAAAAACCCTATCCTAAACTAAACTGTCAATGGCCCTTAAAAGGGCCTTTTGCGGGGCATTGCCTCAAAGAAATCAGCTCTTTTACCTGTAAAGAAAAAATGCAAACATCCCTCAACAGTAAAACCCACCACCCACACAACCAAACCCCCCAAATAAAATCATAACTAAAAAAACCTAAGCTTACCATTGCCCTGAAAAGGGCATTTGTATGGGCATTGCCCTTAAAAGGGCATTTAACTAGTGTTTGCGATGTGGGAGTGTGGCAGTTTAGGGGTTAATATGTTTATTATAGTGGTGATGCGGGAGGGCCTTGGTTTAGGGGTTAATAAGAAGTTTATGGGTGTTAGTGTACTTTTTAGCACTTTAGGTTATGAGTTTTATGTTACAGCTTTGTAGCGTAAAACTCATAACTACTGACTTTCAGTTTAAGTTATGGATCTTGACGGTATTGGCTGTACCGTTCACTTTTTGGCCTCCGAGGCAAACTCGTAATACCGGCGCTATGGAAGTCCCATTGAAAAATGACTTTTTGAAAGCTGCTGTAGTTACGTTGCGTTACGGCCAAAAAAGTGTGCGGTGCAGATATACCTGCAAAACTTGTAATACCAGCGGTAGTGAAAAAGAGCCTTAACGCTGCTTTTTCACTCATAGAGCAAAACTCGTAATCTAGCTGTTATTGAATGAACGTTAACATTCAAATATTAAAAAGGAGAATGTTATTTTGGAATATTGATTCCCATAGACTTAAATTAAATAGTTATGTCTCAATACTTGAACATTACATTTAATATTTAAATGCTTTCTTCTAGACACAGAAAATAAACACTTTTCTTTGGCCAAACATTCATTTTCAAGCAAATGCAGGCAGTATTATATTTTTAACAAATGTTCTAAACCATTCTCTTATCACTAGTTATATTTCAATTCTTCCTTACATACAGAATCCTAAAGTTAGTTTTTCCTTCTGCATTCAAGTTTTGTCTGAAAATGTTCCCAGGTTTGATCTTGATTTGGGGTAGATTTATCAAGCAGCGGATGCTGCAATCTACCCAGTAGTTTCAGGTTCCCCTGAAACTAAATTTAAGAAGCAGCGGTCTTAACTCGTTTGCCACCTCTAAGGTGGCGGACAGCAATGATCCCAATTGGCCACGAATGTGTAGGGGGCGGCATTGCACAAGCAGTTCACGAGAAATGCTTGTGCAATGATAAATGCCGACAGCGTATGCTGTTGGAATTTATCGATGTCCGCCGTCACAATGATAAATCAGCCCTAGTGGCTCAACCAAGCAAAGCTTTATAATACTAAGTGGGATTTAATAAATAAAAAGAAGTAATACCATAAATACTAGCCCTCAAATTATTCCCACTGTGTTATGCTGATACAAAAATATTATATTAACTGTCTATAGCTAAAAATGCATTATAAAAGTATTAATTGGTCAATCTAATAATTTATGATGGGAAAGATAGTCATTTCTTTAGCAGCTGAACTAAATGTACCTACAAACTTTGTGTGTGTAAATATATATACTGTATATAATATTAATATATTATATGTTTATATTATTTATATTCTAAATATTAATATATATTTCGAGTTACATGATTACAAAAACAAACAAATCATACAATGATTAACACTAACTCTAAAAAATAAACCTCAGAATAATTCTTGGCTTTTGCAATGCTTAAAGGGACAGTCAAGTCCAAAAAACCTCTCTCATTTTTCAAATAGGGCATGTAATTTTAAACAACTTTTCAATTTACTTTTATAACAATTTTGCTTTGTTCTCTTGGTATTCTAGGTGAAAGCAAACCTAGGAAGCGGCTCATATGATAATTTCTAAGCCCTTGAAGGCCGCCTCTATTTTATTTACTTTTCACAGCAGGGGAGAGCAAGCTCATGTAGGCCATATAGATAGCATTGATTGATCACGCTCGTGGCTAGTGGCAGACACTGCACTAATTGGCTAAAATGCAAGTCAAATAGATAATAACTAAAAGTCATGTGATTAGGGGAGGTCAGAAGATGCTTAGATACAAGTTAGTCACAGCAGTAAAAGTGTATTAATATAACTGTGTTGGTTTTGCAAAACTGGGGAATGGGTAATAAAGGGATTATCTATCTTTTTAAACAAAAATTCTGGTGTTGACGTCTCTTTAAAAAAAATTCATATTCCTTTAACTCTAAGGTTCCGGCTAGAGTAGCTATTAAACCTTTTTTGTTCAATTCTTTACTAACACGAAATTAGCATTCAATCTCAGATGTTTCTAATTCCGAGTCACAGACAGTTTATGGTTTTAGTTAAAAACCATTCATAAGCAGAAGTAAAGTAGTTTTTTATCAAATATTTAATAATTACAAATAACCCTTCACAAAACACATGATGTTCACATTACAATATGGTCATTTTGTAAACCAAAAACTTCAGCACTATGATATCCCAAATCTATATCTGCACTCACAAACTAACTCAGGTTTTCTGTATATATTAACCCCTCTATTGACCGACCATTTTTCAATTTTCTTACCCTTAATGACAATGGCTATTTTTACATTTCTGTGGTGTTTGTGTTCAGCTGTAATTTTCCTCTTACTCATTTACTGCACCCACACATATTATTACCGTTTTTCTCGCCATTAAATGGACTTTCTAAGATACCATTATTTTCATTATATCTTATAATTTACTATAAAAAATTTTATAAAATATGAGGAAAAATGGAAAAAACACACTTTTTCTAACTTTGACCCCCAAATCTGTTACACATCTACAACACTAAAAAAAACACCCATGCTAAATAGTTTCTAAATTTTAGTCCTGAGTTTAGAAGATACCCAATGTTTACATGTTCTTTGCTTTTTTTGTAAGTTATAGGGCCATAAATACCAAGTAAGCACTTCGCTATTTCCAAACCACTTTTTTTTCAAAATTAGCCGCTAGTTACAATTGGAACACTGATATCTGTAAGGAATACCTGAATATCCATTGACATGTATATATTTTTTGTTAGAAGACAACCCAAAGTATTGATCTAGGCCCCATTTTGGTATATTTCATGCCACCGTTTCACCGCCAAAGCGATCAACATTAAAAATTTTTTTCACTTTTTCACACATTTTGTCACAAACTTTAGGTTTCCCACTGAAATTATTTACAAACAGCCTTCTGCAATTATGGCACAAAATTGGTTGTAAAAGCTTCTCTGGGATCGCCTTTGTTCAGAAATAGCAGACTTATATGGCTTTGGGGTTGCTTTTTGGTAATTAGAAGGCCGCTAAATGCCGCTGCGCACCACACGTGTTTTATGCCCAGCAGTGAAGGGGTTAATTAGGGAGCATGTAGGGAGCTTGTAGGGTTAATTTTAGCTTTAGTTTAGTGTAGTAGACAACTCCAAGTATTGATCTAGGCCAATTTTGGTATATTTCATGCCACCATTTCACCGCCAAATGCGAGCAAATAAAAAAAACCTTTACATTTTTCACAATTTTAGGTTTCTCACTGAAATTATTTACAAACAGTTTGTGCAATTATGGCACAAATGGTTGTAAAAGCTTCTCTGGGATCCCCTTTGTTCAGAAATAGCAGACATATATGGCTTTGGCGTTGCTTTTTGTTAATTAGAAGGCTGCTAAATGCTGCTGCGCACAACACGTGAATTATGCCCAGCAGTGGAGTTAATTAGGTAGCTTGTAGGGCGCTGGCAGGGTTAATTTTAGCTTTAGTGTAGAGATCAGCCTCCCACCTGACACATCCCACCCCCTGATCCCTCCCAAACAGCTCTCTTCCCTCCCCCACCCCACAATTGTCCCCGCCATCTTAAGTACTGGCAGAAAGTCTGCCAGTACTAAATAAAAGGAGTTTTTTTTTATTTTATTTTTTAAAAAAATGTATTCTGCTGTAATGGAGCCCTGCCTTAGCCCCCAACCTCCCTGATCCCCCACCAAACAGCTCTATAACCCTCCCTGCTACTTAATTGCCGCCATCTTGGGTACTGGCAGCTGTCTGCCAGTACCCAATTTGCCCCCAAAAATATTTATAAATTTTGCCCCCAAAAATATTTATAAACTTTTCTGTTGTGTAGCAACCCCCCCCCTCAATACCCCCACCCCCCCCAGATCCTTTTATATATATATATATATATATTTTTATGTTTTGAACTTTTTTTTTTTCATTGGTGTCAGTGGCTAATATGCGCGCGCTCGCCCCACGTGCATGCGCGCGGCCCCAGGTGCACGCGCGCGCCCCAGGTGCACGCGCGCGCCCCACGTGCACGCGCGCACCCGCACGCTGCCGCCTCTTTGCTTCCCTTCCCCCCGGAACACTGCACCATTGATACCGGTGCAGAGAGGGCCACAGAGTGGCTCTCTCTGCATCGGAGGCTTGTTAAAAGGTATTGCAGGATGCCTCCATATCGAGGCATCACTGCAATACCCTGAGAGCTGCTGGAAGCAATTGCGATCGCTTCCAGCACTCTCTTAAACAACTGACGTACCAGGTACGTCCATTGTGACTAACTGCTAGTTTTTGCAGGACGTACCTGGTACGTCAGTTGTCATTAAGGGGTTAAACACTCCAGCTTCTTACTCTATTCAGTAGTCTATGTCTAGCTACCTGTCTGTTTATTTATCTTTGGGGTCAATAAACCATTAAACTTAAATCATTTGATACATTTTTTCTACATGAGTGTAATAAACACCATTATCTCTATTTATGGGGTCAATCACAATTCTTTAGAAAAACATATTTCATGAAAAAGTCTCTATTAAAGGGACACTGAACCCAGTTTTTTCTTTACTGATTTAGATAGAGCATGACATTTTAAGCAACTTTCTAATTTACTCCTATTAACACATTTTCTTAATTCTCTCGGTATCTTTATTTGAAATGCAAGAATGTAAGTTTAGATGCCGGCCTATTTTTGGTGAACAACCTGGGTTGTTCTTGCTGATTTGGAAGATACATTCATCCACCAATAAAAAAAGTGCTGTCCAGAGTACTGAACCAAAAAAAAGCTTAGATACCTTCTTTTTTCAAATAAAATAGCAAGAAAAATTGATAATGAGTAAATTAGAAAGTTGCTTAAAATTGCATGCTCTATCTGAATCACGAAAGAAAAAAATTGAGTTCAGTGTCCCTTTAAGTCCATGGGGATTTTTGTAGATAGTTCATTTGATAATTTTTTTAAAGGATTGTGACACTATGACCAGATAATGCTTCCATTTTGGAGAATATAGAGAAAAGAAGATAAGGATAAAAAATAAATAAAAGAAAATAACACAACACAGAGGGTTAATGGGAGTTTTGTAAAACGTGGTGAAATAGCCAAGACTACACGTTCCTCCTGAATGCAGGATTATCTGGGATGGATCTGAAGCTGAGTGGAAAGTTATTCAAGAAATTTACATCTAGAACAGAGATCTTTAATTTTAAACAGCCTGAAATTTGATGCCAAATGTAATTTATGGCCAAAGGAACCAATGTATCCAGTGTGGTGGTTGAGGAACATCTCTTTTAGACACTTAGGAGACCCTTTCTAGAACACCCAATGGCACATTGAGTGTAACTCTACTGTGTGATATATTGTTTAGGAAGAGAGACATATCTATTCTTGCAGTTCTCATACATGTTAAACTTACTCTTTTATTTGATTATTTAAGCATACTATTTTTGTGTAGCATATAGGATGGACAAAAGGAAAGTCGGTATATATCTACTTATAATGTGTTATAGTCAAGTCCAAAAAACTTGATGCCACCTTTACTGATTACTCATATTTTGTGGATCAGCATATAGGGGTGTACTTTTAGCTACTACCTAAATCCTTTTAACATAGGTGCTACAATAAACATAAAAATAGGTATGCTACATTTCAATTTTTTTTTCAATATATAATATATATATACATACATACAAACACACACACACATATATATATATATACAGTATATATATATATATATATATATATATATATATATATTATATATATATATATATACTATATATATATATATATATATATATATATATAAATATAAATTTAATTTTCTTAAAACTAATAAAGTTGCATTAGTTGTGTACTACCTGCTAAGGGTCATTGGTACTTCCTTTTAAAATGTATTAGATGATAGTTATTACCTAGTATGACTCACTCGGGTAAGCATAAGTGATTATATCCAATAGCTAATGAGCCTTAGCAACGATTACATAATTAATACAGTTTTATTAAATTTAACCACAAAAATGGAAACAACTTTTAACTCACATATTTTCAAGTAAAAAAAAAATCACTATTGTTAAATGCTGGTATTTCGTTTAAATGATAGAATGCATTTTACTACAGTGTCCCTTTAATAAGGATTTTCATTCATTTTTATCAGAAGTGGTTTCAATTTTTACTTTCTTTAAGGTTTAATTAATATTCACGTCACACTAGTTTATTTTTAAATTTTACATAATTATAAATAGTTAAAGGGACAGTCAACACCAGAATTTGTGTTGTTTAAAAAGAAAGATAATCCCTTTATTACCCATTCCCCAGTTTTGCATAACCAACACTGTTATAGAAATACACTTTTGACCTCTGTGATTATCTTGTATCTAAGCCTCTGTAGACTGCCCCTTATTTCAGTTCTTTTGACAGACTTGATTTTTAGCCAATCAGTACTCACTCCAGGGTAACTTCACATGCATGAGCTCAATGTTATCTATATGAAAACACTGAACTAATGCCCTCTCGTGGTCAAAATTCATTCAGATTAGAGGCATCCTTTAAAGTCTAAGAAATTAGCATATGAACCTCCTAGAATTAGCTTTAAACTAAGAATATGAAGTGAACAAAGCAAAATTGGTGATAAAAGTAAAAGTAAATTGGAAAGTTGTTTAAAATTACATTCCCTATTTAAATCATGAAAGTTTTTTTTGCGCTCGACTGTCCCTTTAAGTTAATAATAAAAAATTAAGATCACGTGTTACTGTTATTGTTGAATTAAAGGGACAGTCAACGCTAGAATTTTTGTTGTTTAAAAAGATAAATAATCCTTTTATTACTCATTCCCCAGTTTTGCATAACAAACACAGTTATAATAATACACTTTTTACCTCTGTAATTACCTTGTATCTAAGCCTCTGCAGACTGCCCCTTATTTCAGTTATTTTGACAGACTTGCACTTTAGCCAATCAGTGCTCACTCCTCGGTAAATTCACGTGCGTGAGCTCAATGTTATCTATATGAAACACATGAACTAATGCCCTCTAGTGGTGAAAAACTGTCAGAGGCGGCCTTCAGGGTCCAAGAAATTAGCATATAAACCTCCTATGGTTTAGCTTTCAACTAAGAATACCAAAAGAACAAAGCAAAATTGGTGATAAAAGTAAATTGGAAAGTTGTTTAAAATTACATGCCCTATTTGAATCATCAGGAAACAGGGAATCTGTAAATACAGAAAAAGGTGGAGCGCGAAGAGGGGGGACACAAGACGATCTAAGTGCAGATTAAAACATTTCCACTTTATTATAAAAGCAAATAAAAAGATGTGCACTTACAAGATACACCCTCAAACATATGAGGTATGTTACAGCATAGTATAATATAGGTGTCCACAGCGTGAGTGCGATGTTAGTCTACAAGCTGATGTATGGGGATGATCTTTATAATATATATGCCAACTATGAGACCTTTCCCCAGAACATAAATTGTGAGGTCCCGTATAACAAAGGGATAGCTTTTAAAAATATGAAGGAAGACGCAGGTGAGCTGTGTGGAGCGGTGGTACTTAAGCTGGCTTATTTTATAGCACTACCGCTACCTCCGCGACACCTCCTCCATATTTTTAAAAGCTATCCCTTTGTTATACGGACCTCACTATTTATGTGCTGGGGGAAAGCATCATAGTTGGCATATTCAGTATATTGTAAAGATCATCCCCATACATCTCTGGAGGACAATGCAAACTGTGTATCAGGAAAATGGATATAGAGTTTTACAGCACAGGACAGCTTGTGGACTAACATCGCACTCACGCTGCAGGGTGGACACAGAAGGTTTCTGGATATCATAAAAAGAGAATAAGTATCTGTTCCTAACCTCTTTTTTACACAGACTGTTTAAGAGATTGCATAAAGTGTATTACCTCTTTGAATGAACTTTTAAGTCCTGTGTATTATAATTATTATATAAGTTGCTTTATATTGCATCTTATTCTTTCATTTTAATTTCTGTTTGCAATTCTGTTTACATCTGTTATATAATGTTATGGAAACATATGTCATGTGTGTAGTGGCGCTACCTTGATATTGTGTAACAGCAATTAGAGTAATTCCTATTTGAATCATGAAAGTTTTTTTGGACTTGACTGTCTCTTTAATGGAATACAATGGTTTGTTCTTTAGTACTAATGTAATATATTAAAGAATTATTGAATCATAAGACTCAAACAATCCACATTATTGTAATATTTCAAACTATGTGGTAAATTCTAAATAAAATAAGCAAGAACTTCAATTTGTTTTGACAGCATGTTAGTTAGAAGTGTAATCATTCATTAAAACCATAATCGTTTTTTACAATAATACAGGTATACTAGAATTCTTGATAAATATATATATGCAGTATATAAACAAAACACTTTCAGAAAAAAAATAGATTGAAAGAATGCAGATAGGTAGATTATGACAGTAATTAAATAGTTGAATAATGAGATTCTCTTGGAATAAACTAGGCTAGATCAACAACAACAAAGTAAAAGATTGGTTTAGCTAATAATGAAAACTAAATCTTTATTACAAGATATAAGTGTACTTAATGCAGCTTTAATTGAACTGAAAATGAAAAGCTGTGTGAATAGAGATGTTAACAAAATTTAATACAAAAGTTTGGTATCATTAATTAAATGGAATCACACTGATTCTGGTAACATTAATGTACTATGCAATGAAAGAAACTCATATATCAATTTAGATATTTCTTCTTATATCTTATAATTTGTTAATTTTTTGCAATGCAGGGATACATTTAGGTTATTTTAATAATGTATGTGAGCTAATTAAAGCCAAACAAAGCAAGCTCTCAATCAAACAAACTGGGAGCAAGTGAAGGGTGCACAGGCTTATGTAATCACCCTAGACATATACAAAAACACGGAAGGGGACTGCACTCTGAGGGATTCATTTCTGGCGAGCCTGCGGAAGGTTATGGAGCAGTGGTCTTTAGATCGCTGCTTTATAACTGGTGTTTCTGCAGGCTCGCCAGAAACACGGGCCCTCAAGCTCCATCCGGACATCGCTGCAATTCAACCCGATCAAGTATGATCGGGTTGATTGAC